>NW_018405619.1:847854-935840 GCF_002113885.1 Mizuhopecten yessoensis
CCCCCCCCCCCCCCCCCGGGCGTATTAAAGGATAAACATGGTAACACATGGAATGGAACTCCTATCAACTGCATTTTGTAATATGAATCTTACTACATTTGCATGTATTATAATTTCTTAATATTTACAAGGGGCCTCACAGATCCCTTATCAACAGTTTTCCCAAACTGAATAATGAATGGTGAACATATATTTCCATATATATACTTTCTAAAGGCGTAAGGGGCCTTAAACATGGTACCCTTTCTCTATCACAGTCTGTAAATCTGACGAAAGTATTGCCTGATCCACACCTGTTTTCAGAAAAAATCACTATCAGTATCGCAGTCATTATTGATTTCAAAGTGTGTACGGGGCACTGTAATGGATCGTTTTTCTGTCTTAAATGAGTGTAGCTGGATTATATACCAGGTTGAATAGTTGAATATTCATTTGTAACTCTGTAAGGGATGGTCCATCTTTTGTTTGTAAATGTGTGTATAAAACAGGAATAGCCAAGGTCGTACAAGGTCGTACAAGGTCGTAAAATACACACTAGATTTTGATGGGTAGGAAGTGTCGACTTCCTATCTAAACTATCGGGTTAGTAAACCACAAGGTCAAAATCTAGTTATACATCTTACACGCTCCAGCTCCTCAATCTCATTAGTTAGAACACATTATACAAACCTGCTAGCATTAGTATAATAGATGTCATTCAGTAAATATCTCTAATTTCTTTAATTCATGCAAACTTTGAAAAAACCTTCAAACAGTTAAAAGTCCTCTTCAACATAGACAAATATTGTAAAATGCATAAGTATTCTACGATTATTATTTAAAATCCACTTCATTCAAGCCAACTAACTATTTGCATACAAACTGCTTGTGATCAAGTACTATGACTTATACATATATGATGCAATGCTATTTTACCTAAACTGATTATTAAATTAAATTGAGTGTGAAGATATTGTTATTTATTTTCAATGATGCAATTCAAGGTCTGGTTTGCCTTTTAGTATTTTCTTTTATATATAGTAATTACAACCTCATGATGAAAAGTTCTTCTTTGACCCGTTCACCCCTAAAGTCACATTTGAACCTTACCAAATCAAAAACGGGGCAGTCCAGTTTTGATATGTAGGGGTGAACGAGTGAAGATATTCATGAGCTATCTACAAGTTCCCTTAATGTGACTAAATTCTAATCAATCTAGCTTTTCTAAATCCAGTATTAGCTATTTCAGGTCATAGGTTTTCTTATTTAGTGACATTCATTTTATGATGAGGATTATTGTAATATCAGCCAATCAAAATTAATAAACAATAAAGTTCTAGCTGTTTAAGGCTACTTACTCCAAGGGCAATCTGGTAAACAAGGGGAGATAATTAACACAATATCAGGGTAAACAACTATGATGAGACCAGTCAAAAGAACACATTACAATATCCATATAAATAGAAACAGCTGCAATGAACTTAAAAATGTAACATCTGACGGAAATATGAGAAGAAATAAATTTATGTAGTATTTGTTGCGTTTATAATGATCTGTAAAAGTCAATAAACACACTGTAACATGACTACATATCCCCATCTGGTACAACGTATTACATACAGGAGCTTATGATATTTTTTATATTGATATATATCCAGCTGTGCAATCTATTGACTTAGTCTAGAAAGGGTCCCCTATATATAAGGAGGAAAACACTGATATTGAATAGAGTAAACAATACACACATGTTTACCGTTCTAATCAGTACTGGGAACAGGTTTCCCTTTCAGAAATACATGTAGAATTACCTGCGCAATCATTTTGTTCCGAGTCATTAGTGCAGCGAATTAATATCCAGGTAAATGGATTTCCTGTGTTTTACAACACTGACTTTCACTACTTACACAATCCTGTGCAGTTTCTAATATACACTAGCATACCATCCCAACATGTACTGTATACACACAATACACCGGTCAACTTGATAGGGGCTTTCCTGTCTGCATGTCACATGACCTACAACTACTGGAGGTCAAAGGTCAAATTGAACTGAGATTTTGTGGTTGTAAAAGTACCTGAATAATAGTCTTTTCCATAAAAGTGGCTATTTACATTGTTGATAAATAGTGGGTGGGTGTGTATTATAGTCAGTTCCAAAATTGCAATGGCAATGTGAATTATACACATGGTCAACTCCTATTAAATTAGCACTCATGTCCTAATGGTCAACAGGAAATGGCCAGAGGTCATCCTCATTATGCCACAGGTTACAGGTCATTTAACTGCTATTAATCTAATTGTAAGGTTTCTCAACACATAAATGTTACTTATAGGGGGTCGTCAACTTTCTCATAACAGCCAGTTACATTTATCAAACAGGTTAATAGGTACCTGTATAAGGCCTCAGAGATACTAATGACCTCTTAAACCTCCAGTTTATACTGACCTCTATCCGACCTCACAGTGATCAGAGCCCCTGAGAGGACCAAGAATCAGACACAAAATTCAAAATGTAAGTTCAAAAACAATTTCTCTTGGAAATCAGACTGATTTTGTAAGGTGAAATTACTATGTGAAATTTCAAATGATACTAATTATAAGAACACCTACACTGCTTTTAGACTTTCCCCCTAAAATATTTAATTATTTAGAAAAAATGAACTCTAATAATTTTGATCACTTGGATGTCTGATTCTTAAGTTCTAAACTAGGGGGAGAAAAGCTAGTAGTAAAATGCAGTCGGGAAATTCTTCATAAAAACTTAGGGGCTGCAATTGCAGGTAGCCAGTCTACACTGACATCAACAGTCACAGCTAAGTCACACTTCTGTCTGACAAATAGCAAAAGCTAAACCTAAATATGCATAACATTTTCACAATTCTAGATGATTACAACAATGATTGGTCTCTTTCTTGTGATATGTAATCTCACATTTCATCAAACATGCAAACCAGGTTTTTTTCTCACCATAATTTCCTGATGACAATTTGTCAGTTTCATCCTTCATAAACCTTACAAACTATGTGCCACATCCCTATTTAGTAACTTCATACTCCCTGTATCCAATACCTCAACCACATGCTACACCGACCCCATAGAAACACAAAAAAAATCATGCTAATGGCAGCTAACATGTACAGCTCCTGAAAGCATTCGTAACAAAACCAACCAATGAAATACCTGCAGCTATCACATGCATATATTGTCTACCCACCTGGAAACGTCCCCCTCATCAGATTCATTGCCTGCTTGTGGTTTCCCCCCATCCTTCTCCTTATCGTCTTCTTTCTCCTCTTTCTTGTAATCTTTCTTCTCCCCGTCTGCCTTTTCCACCCTTTCTTCTGTCCCTTCTGTCCCTTCGTCGCCCATGGTTGCGGCTATTTTTACCTCATCTTCTGTTACGGGTTGTGTCCTTGACCTTTCCCGTTTCTTCCTGTCAATGTATCGCTTTGCCCCACTTGCTGACTTCGACTTCTCTTCAATTTGTTGCTTAAACAAAGAAGCTTTCGCTGATACACTTAGCCTAGCTGGGTCGTCTTCATTCAGATCGGTTTCCAAACTGAGACTTCGTAAACTGTCCGACATTTTGTCCCAGATTTGGGAGTCAACTTCAACGTCAGAAAGAATTCCAGAATCTGTTTTTGAATCCCGATTTCCGTTACTATCCTTTTTAGTTCTGAAGGTCACAAGTTCACCTGTTTGACCTTCTGGAATGGCGCTCAATTCTGCTGCAGTTATTGGAAGTGTTTTGTGTCGATCTTTTCTCGACTTTTTCGGTTTTAAACGATGATACGGATGAGGAAACTCAGTCTTTTTGGTGGGAAGTGATTTTGGTTTTTGGTGTTGCTGGAACACATTTGTTGATGCTTTACGAAGCACTTCGGCACGAAATGCTCTCACCGATTCTAAACTGTAAGCAGTTAGGGAGAAAGAAAACAACAAAATAAATATATACATACAAAAACAACATCTAACATGCAACATCTGGGGAAACAGAAATGAAATGAAAAATTAAGCATGGATAACCAATTCCAGAGAAATGTCAGAAGTTGAGTTTGATAGAACTGATGTTTGATACGGCGGCCATATTTGATCAAAGTTGTGTGTTTTAATTAACTGATTCTAATTCGTGAAAGAGTCATAATTTCAGTTCATCGATTTTCATCAAATGTCCATTAGTACTGAAACAAGAGGCCCATGGGCCTTAACGGTCACCTGATATATTTATACAGAGAGTTGATTTTGTTTTTAACACGAACAGAAATATTATTCAGTGACAAAAAACAATAAAACCACCTTATTCAATATCTAGCATACAGATTTAAAACTAAAAAGTATTTGAAACTAGCACCTCTGATTCTAAACAAGAAAAAATAAAGAAATTTTAGCACACTGACTCCTTTGGGCCCCACCCTACAGCCCTTGGGGGTAGGGCTGGCTCAAACTTTTCAAAGTATCAAACTGACAACTCAGGGTTATAATTCAAATCAAGTTATTAACATGTAATATTCAAAGTAGCATTTGCCATTATAAACCATAATAAATTTTGCCCCCCTCCCCCTCCCTCCTTCCCCAGGGGGTAAACATGAGCCCCTAGGGTCATAAACCTTAAGACCCTTCCATCTATGAAGAGTGTTTGATTCTACCATATCTGGGTCTTTGAGAAGATTTTTTTTTTGAAATTTCAGTCAATTCAACCCTTTTTTGCCCCACCCAGCAGCCCTGGGGGGTCAGGCAGGGCTTATATGTGCATACCATCAAACTGCTATCCAATACTGATAGTGCTAACTCAAATTGAATTACTTCCAATGAAAATTAAACAAATGTTGGTCCAAAATGTGATTTCCCTATATAAACTATAGTAAAGTTTACCCCCTCCCCAGGGGTAAACGTGAGACCCCAGGGTAAAAAAAATCACAATTTTGGTAGAGCACCTTAAGACCCTTCCATCTATGAAGAGTGTTTGATTCTACCATATCTGGGTCTTGAGAAGAAGATTTTTGAAATTTCAGTCAATTTGATCCTTTTTGGCCCCGTTCCTCAGGCCCCTGGGGGCCGGGGACCAAACCGGCAACTATTTTTGTTGACCTTTGGCCATGGAAGGTTTCTGCAAAATTTCATTGAAATTGGTTCAGGGGTTTTGGAGAAGAAGTCTATTTCAGGTACATGACTTTTGACATTAAAGAAAGACGTCATCTCAAAAATATTTTCTGAACTTCAATAAAAAAATCTGACAACTTCCAAAAGCTATTTATACCAGATGACTCATTAAATTCTGGTTATTCTACTTTGTTTTAATTGAAACAGAACTTTGAATTAGAAATTAAAGTAAGTCATTTTAATAACTTTTATCATTCTTTTCCACAGACCAAACGTCAAACAATAACAGAATACAAGAAAGATCGTGTAGTAATCTAGCAAAATGACTCGAGCCATTCAGGGTCATGAACCGAACCTTGAATATCTCATAAGAGTTAATTGTAAAACTGTGCTTACCCTTAGAAGTTCTCCAAGAGATCAAACTTTTATCCAAGAACATTTTACTCCACCCCATCCCTGACTATATAATCAAGGTATACACCACACAGAAACTGGTGACAATAATCAAGGTATACCACACAACAACTGGTGACAATAATCAAGGTATACCACACAGCAACTGGTGACAATATAAGTCATAGCTCTATTTATAGCTCCTACTCAAAACGAAAATATAATGTTTCATTCAGAATGAAAGATATATACCCATGTACTCGAATGATGTAATCATTGAAGGGCATGATGAGGCAGAATTAGAAAGAAATCAACATCGTTTACAACAGTTATAAAAAGGTAGCTGAAATGATTGGAACGCCATGTATATATACAAACAAAGCTAAGATCTTAACAGACATAAATACACACACCCACAACACAAAGAGGAAGCATTTAACATCTATTATAGTTTCAAATTTGTTTATCGTGACAAAAAATGTTTTCAATGTTACTTGGTTGAATGGATACCTGGTAATTAGTTTAATTTTTTGTTATTGCTTTTTTAATACTACAAATCTTAAGTTTGTGGGTGTTTATTTTGTTAAATACTGTAAAGATGTGCTGAATAAAATAAAACTAGTCATATTACTAAATCAACACTGACACCATATGTAAAGCAGATATTTTAAGATTTAAAGCGATGTGATGAGGGAGGTAAAACATGTTTTTGATACCGGAGAAAATCGCCTGATAAAATCTGGGCAGCGTTTTATTTCTGAAAGACTTCTGGGATGATAAGTAAAGGGTGTCAGCTAACATAAGGTGTGTGACCCTGATTTTATGGTCAGTGAGTTCTGACAAATCTATGTCACACGGAAGCTTGTCAAACAGCCTTAGTGTCTGGGGGCATTTCTATTCCACCAGAGGATGAAACTTTAACCAGACAATATTGTTAACACATGCCTGACCACAGTAATTCCAGTGTCATCTGAAACTCGTACGCTATCCTTGATCAGGTTTGTCACTGAACGTCAATTCAGATTAAAATAGATGTACACACCGTAGACAACATATTGAGCCCAATTGGTATATAATACTGTATGACTTGTTAGCAGTTTATGATTTTATAACCATCACTGGTCAATTAATATCAGACCATTTTGTGTCAATTTTTTTCTCTCCAATTTTCAATTTCCAACTCGAGGGGTCTTTTTTTGCAACGTAGTTTGATATAACATCTGTTTCATGAAAGAAACTCATTTTGATAAATCATAATTATTATCAAATGTATGATAACTAAACTACTTTTATTGATGAAGTAATGCAAAACTTTTAAACAAACTTAAGATTTCCAAAACGGTTTCTGTCATGAAATATTATATCTTATTACATTTACTAACACCTTTGATTACCAATAAAAACATGCGTAACAAAAACACAGAGGATAACCTGACCAATCAGAATCCAGGGCACCTACCTATCAGCCTCCTGGATTTCCTCCAAAGTGACTGGCTGTGTGCGTCGCCTCCAGTCATCCCGTTTGCTATCCTGGAATTGTTTGCGTTTTGACGTCACAGATTTGCCTTTGTCAGCCAGACTACTCAGTTTTTCCATCAAGAGCTCCCCCGATACGGAAGGCTGATCAGACGAAAAGTCAAAGCTTGCAGAAGTCTTTGGAGTGAGACTTTCTCCCCTGGAAATCAAATTCATATTGTAGGCGTAATATATATGTGAGGTAGTGTATACCCTTAAATATGTTAAATGATTAAGAAATTCACAAATTTCCAGGTGTCTTTCATGCCATCAGTTTTATTTTTGTAATACAGTTTAGCTTTATAAATCATCTAGCCCTCAAAATCTGTTTGTCCCAATATTCAGTCAGAAAAATTTCAATTTCTCTGTCTAAAATAAAACTTTCCACAGATTCACAAGTACATAGTAGTTTATATTCAGTTTCAGTTTCTGAAAAATTGCTTTTGGAAAAAAATATTTAAAAGACCGACCCATTTCTTTTTCATGTAAAATAACCCGTAAACAAAGGTTAATTATTTCAAAATTCAAGACATTGAAATCATGAATTGTTACGGGGAAACAAATCTTTGAGTTAAGCCCCGCAGTATTGCACTACTAGAAGCCCTAAATATAGATCAGATAGATCATCTAGTACAGGTTGCCACATGCCATCAAATAAACACGAGTATTAACGACCAACAACCTTCCTGACGAATGCCGCCATGTACAGAACGCTCCAGACTTGTTATTAATCTTTTACGATTATAAACAAACATATATCAGCCGTTGTAATTATGATTTGTACAACTCCAGGGTTTCTTCGTCCAACCCCTGCAGATTTAAGATTAGCATTAAGTGAATGCAAATATTTTATCTACAATTATCTCCAAAGGTATTAAAACTCCTATCTAAAATTTCAAGTACAAAATTTACGAATTTTAAGTTATCATCTTTTAGAATGTTTTTTTTTTTTTTTTTAACCGATATCTCATTTTTGAAAATTGAATCAAATTACTGGTTATGCTAACGAACGTTTCAATAAAGTTTTGCCCAATGAACAGAGCAATATGATGAAAATTCTATTGTAAATTATTAGTTACTTTAAACTTTTGATGCTTGTATCCTTACATACTTACATATATTGGTCATTATCTTAGCAAAACAAAAAGCGTAACCACATTTTTATAATAAACTTTATTTCTTTCCTTACATATGTGTACTTTTTCATGTTAAAAAAAATATTAGCAACATAAAAACCAAAAGAATTTGACAACAGACATAACCTTTAACTCATTCACCCCTGAAATAGCATAATGAACTATTCCAACATTTGAATTGGAAGAGTTCAAATGTGTCTTCAGGGGTAAATGAGTTTATAATATTCTCCTTATTTTTAAGTACTGGTAATAATGCTGTAAGTGATAAACTAACATGTCTTTTGTTCTCATTGTACAAAAACTAATACACATTTGTTTTGAATTTGAAAACAACTTTTATAATAAACATGAATTTGTCTCTAGAATTTCTTTTGAATTAGAGACTGTTTCGTTTTATGAAAAAAGAATTCTGACCAAGAATATTCTGACTGCATAGAAAGTTTTCATTAGAGAAACTTTAAAGCTAACAATGCATGCTCTGATCTTCCAGGCACGGAAAATTTCTACCCATTTTATATACCCATACTCATCCTTAAATATCATACATCAAAGTTAGTAACCTTGGGTCTGGTCCTATATATAACATAAATAATAAGTAAACACGGAATATTTCTACCCATTTTATATACCCACACTCATCCTTATCATACATCAAAGTTAGTAACAGAGTCAGATAAGCCGGAGAAACTAGTCCCAACTACAAATATATCAGGCCTCTTAAATACCACGATATACAATAAAGGTCCCATTATCTCTCCATCTTTTATCTCAGGGGGAAAACATGTGCAAGGAAAATGTAAACAAGTTGTTCACAGACAAAGCTAGTAAATGTCTTTAAGCTATTCATTGTATAATTTTTATATATTCTGCCATTGCCAGTGGGAAATTACACTGTTAGTCAGACATGGCTGTTTTGTTCTCAATAAACTTCATACCCCCTGGGTTGTAATTGACTGGTCCAAATCAATGATTTAGACTATGCCATGATCCAATATAGGGAGCAGAGGATTAATACATTTATTTCTGCACCTAAAGATCTTCATGTGGTAAACATTTAAAATATTTATAGCGACATTTGTCCAAATAATTATGAATAATTTATGAAAGGATTAAAAGCATATTACTCTTTAAGAAATGATTAAAACATAAAAAAAAAATTCGAGGGGAAAACAGAGTTTTTGTGCAGCTTTATCGTAGCATGTTAAGAAATATAGCAAACTTCCCTATAATGGACGTCCTATCATTCCCATCATAACGGGAAACTTTCAGAGTTGCACTTAAATCCTCCTGAAATGTATATATTACTGATCCTATCAGAGAGACAGGTTCACACTTGATTTAATCAAGGCACATCCTGAACTGTCATGAATACATACATACAAATAACTCTTCATTTCAATTAGAGTCGGCAGACTACACCCATATGTAAACAACCATGGATTTGTACTGGTATATCAAAAGTTCGATTCAGGCCACCAAAAATTGAGCAGACAACAATCTTCCATGTCCACGTTTAAAAAAAAAGTGTTAACCTTATTCCAGTCCTCCTTGATGACTTCCTGTTCAAATTTCATCCTGGTATTTTAAGATGTGATAAATATATATGTGTTCAAGTTACAGAAGAGTGTTCCCTGACCAGTTATGGGGATTTTTCGTATATAATTACCTCCCTTTGTGAGTAGATCTTTGGTGTTTGGTCATATACGTCTTTAAATATACTAAACATCCAACAGTATACTGTTACAAGGCAAATCACTTTGCACAAGAAGTTTTACCCTATCCTTCTGTAGTATTTGACAAACATTTTTATTTAACTCATTCACCCCTGAAGACACATTTGAACTCTTCCAATTCAAAGGTTGGAATATAGTTCATGATGGAGTTTCAGGGGTGAATGAGTTAACACAGAAGTTGCGTACCTTTGAGGGACACCAGAGTTACTTACCTTTTAAATGAGAACTTTGGGGTGGTGGTACCAGATTTAGTCTTGGGAGTTACAGGACATGACTTTATTTCCTCCAGACGAGTCTGCATGTTATAAATCCTCTCTGCCATGGACACACCTCTGGGCTGGCGTGTAGTGTCATTTTCCTCGTCGTCAATGCTATCTCCACGATGTTTACGTTCACGTCTGCCAAAAAAGACAAATTTAAGTGTTTTTTATATATTCTGATAGCAATGACTTCTTGAAGATATGTAAAAAGTTGTTTTGTTTTTACTGAACCTAGCGTACTTGTACTTTACACCTTGAGAAATTGTTCATTTTTAATTTTGACAGCGATATATGCACGAATACATTTATATCTCAAGAGAAAACAAGAGAAGAAATGGAGTCTAGATGAAGTGTATGAGAAAGTAACAGTGCCACATGCACATGTTGTTGAAAAATATTTCTGTTCTATCCAACTCTTAAAAATACCATGTTAAATACATACAGCATCTTAAAGAAGTGACAAAATGACAAAAATGTTTACAATTGTGTCAAAACTAATCAAATGTTGATTTGGAAAAATTGAAAACTAATTTTTGTAAGTAAAGGAAATCACACACCATCACAGGATTTCAATGAATCTTAAATAAAAGGGGACAAAAATATTGTCATCCTTTATCAGCATAACTGTTAGTCAACTCTATCTTAAGTACGATACCCTTTTTGACACCTTGATCTAGTAAAGTCCCCACATTCACAACCTGCATCTTTTACCTGAAGTTGCACAATCCTGGTATAAAGACACTATGTACCTCATACAAAAACTTAGGACCAGTCTGGGAGGATGGAATTATATTTTACCACAGCAACAACAACAGAAGATGTTAGCTCTGAAATGTACATCTCTCCATCAGCTGATAAACTGAGAATCATACACCTTTTGCCAAACCAGCCTTGCAGGAAGGGGCCCCCACATGGGTAATACAAATGTCCGGGGAACAAATCTGGTCCTATGGGACATGGCATCTACAGGAATATAATACAACTGGCTTTGAAAAGGGGCCGAATGGGGAATTATAAACATCCAGGGAATAATGCTGTCTTACAAAGGGGCACCACAAAGGGGCCAGTGGTTTGGTCTCTTCTTCATTCACATAAGGAACTAATCTCCTAGTATGAAGCCATGATTTATTGTGCTGAGGTTTTGCTATCAACATTTGCATGTCCACTGATCGAAGGGCAAATCTTACTGAATGTCCAGTGAATGAATTTAGTCTTTCAGTCCACATGGGTCCAGTGATCACAAAGAGATTGAGATTGTTCAGCTTTTCTAAGGAGATATAGAGCACACTTGATTCAGGGATACGAGTATCTCACACCTTAACGTACTTGCTCACAAATTTGAAACGTAACAGTGAGTTTACTAGAATTCGACAATCCTTTTCGCTCCAAGTATATCAAAAACTAAAATGTACAAGTTATGGGACCCAAATGATACCTCTCAAATAAAGTAGATACAATTCTGGCGGTACATTTCTAGACAGTTTTCAAAATACTTCATTTGAAAATTTGACTTCATGTATGACTATACAAACTAATAACTTGATACAACTGTGTAGTAGCTGAACAGCAGAAGATGATCAGGTTGGTCACCTTAGTAAATTTAGTTCAGGTTCATTTATAACGAGGACCTTGATCTCTTTGATGTTACAAAAAATACTATTTCTTTAGAATACAAACAAATTTTGAAAAAAAAGTTCTCTCAAATATAGTCACGTTAATTTTTTTATACAATAGAATTTTGGTCAACAAATATGAAAAATTTGAAATTGCATTACCTGTTTTACTCTAAACTGTAAATCTTTCAGAGTCAAACAGCAGTCAAAGAAATGTTTTTCCTGTAGCAATATGACTTACGCAGTACCCAATATCAATTAAGTATAAGAAATGTTGATCTGTAACAGATTTTGATGGACAACAACTGGTCATTCTGTTTCTACAATTCTGATGGGAGGGGCTCCTGAGAGGGACTGGAGGAGCAGAATGTTAATTGTACAGACAGAGTCGCGGCCGTGACTGATGTAAGGAAGGACAGTTAGTACACGGAGCATGTATAGTTCTCAGTTCTACACAACAACAACCAGAAACGGGCTGATGAGGTGAAAACAGACGGAAAATTCATCAAAACCTGACGGGCAAAACATAAATAGTTTAGATGGTTACATCTACTGTGTTGTTGTGCGTCACAGAAATTAAGAATAATGTCCCCTTCGTATGCCTCAAAGGATACAAAGTATGAATCAAGGAGGCATTGCATAATTTGTACATCAACTTGGTAAAGATATGAAAAATATGTAATAAGATCTGCATCTCTCGTAGACCAGCAGACAATACAACATAATACGATCTAGACTTCACACTCAGTATATATACCTTCCACAAAATATATGTAATATTAATTCTATAGCGTACAGAGCTGGTACAAGACATAATTCTTTGAGGGAAACATTCTGATATATCACCTGATTATACATAATAAATACAAACCTAAAGGATTTGATGAAATTGTACCATATAATTAAAAAGTTGAACCCCCAGTGAAATCTTGATAATTAGCATCAAAACTGACTTTTGTGTGCTGAGAGGGTAACAATGAATGACTTGCATTTTGTGAGATTTCTATATTCAAGGTAATTTACATGAAAGTTTACTGCAGATTCAAATATATGAGGATCTTACAATATTTATTCATACGTAATTATACAAGTGTTAACTGTATCAGGAATATACCTGTATTCTTAACCCTACACTGCTACTACTGGAGTACAATTATATGAAATAATCTTACAGTATTTTTTTTTCCCTGATTTGTAATCATTAGTATTGGTACCAGACTGTGACTCTTTGGATGATAACCACCCCTCCGTCCAAGTTTGTGACTTGTGATCTTTACAGTCCATGTGGGGAGTCATATACCCAGAACTGCCAGTTCCCCCCATAATAATAGGCCCCAACTAGCATTGCCAGCTCCCTGTGGTGACCCCCACTGAAATTGCCAGTTCCCCTTGGTGAGCCCCACTATCTTTCTGAGGTAACTGTCATGTCCACTATCACAGTACAAGCTTGGTACAATATTTTTGGATATTTACATGTGTGACCTATAGACAGTCACCTGCCAGCTGGAGTGCAGCATCCCAAACTACCTTACACATGTAACACATGTTGTTAATTAGGTCTGTTGTCGGTGACCTGTTGTCAACACACAGGCATTCTGTCCTGACCTTCACCTGCCAACACCTCTAGTGATTAACATCTCTGTTTATGTACACACCTGTCAAATCTCGTTACTATCCTCCCCCAACATAAGACCTATATACATATCACATTATAGTATAGAGCAATTTGCGTAGATCCTTTCTTGGTGCTTCCAGGATGCAAAATGTGCATCCAAAAAATTGCTATACATTACTAGAAATACTGTTTTACAGTTAGTGATATTTTAAGAAAACTTTACAGACGGGTTTTTTTCCTCAACAATTTTTAATATCACTCAACACCTGTTTCAGGAAAACTCCTACCTGATATTTAAATCTAAATTGAATTATAAAACACATTTTTTCAGTTATAAGGTATGAAATATTGTCCCAGCATAATTTTCCTTACATATTTTTACTGTGAAAAATGATTTGGTTTCTCACCAAAACCACATTGTGTTGGATTGTAACAATTAAAGTATCACAAGTAAAAAAAAAAAAAAACCTTTTTTTTCTTTTCATTCCAATACAATTTACATTTTTTGACATTTTCTACATTTTTGTAGATCTTATTTCTGATGGAGATTTGCAAATTTTTCACCATGAGTTTTTTTTCATCAGCAATTGACAGAGTACACGACACTGCACAATTTTGTATTATTTAACTTATTCCAGAAATGAAAACCATTCTTTACATAGCCCAAACAATTATTTGGAAGTTTAGGTTTAATATGTAAAGTGAACAAGAGTTGCTTCCCTTAGTCTGCAATGTTTTAAATTTAAATTCAAACATAGATAGTAACTGGTATACAATATCAAACTAGCATTACAGGAAAACCTGCAGGGTTGATCAAGGTCAGACTGGATAGGAATATCAAACACAAAGACAAGAGGGGCCTAATTAACAGTAACGAAACCTCCCCTATACACACGCCCTCGATGTCTTGGCAAGGCGACATTATATACTGGTGTGATCTCATACAATGACATCATCCGTACTGAACGTGTGTATATACCAACACGACAAGACTCCCTCGTACTAAGTATAGAGCACAGACCATCAATCTGACATTATCTTTTTTATATTCCTAATACAAGTTCAACTTGTGTTCACTCTTACATCTTTTTGCAATTATACCTCTTTTTAATACTGTAAACTGGGAAATGTTTGCTGCGGTTTAATTTTTGCCTTTTTCACCCGTAATGAAGGCAAATTTATCATTACAGCAGACATTATAGTAAACAACATATATAAAAATTGAAACTGGGTGAATATGGATTTTACCGGCGAAAGTTTGACTGAGCGAAAATTTCCCGTTAAACATGTATTTATCTTTGATCTTTATCATATTACCACTATGATAAACCTCGGCGATTGAGTCAAAATCCCCGAAATTCCCTTCTGCTCTCCTTATTAAATTATAAATTGTAAGAGAAACTACTTAACCTGTGGAAAAGCTTACCTATAGGTTTCCTTGATATCCTCCGTGACAGAGATGGCCATCGTGTCTCCTTCATCCTCCTCGTCGCCTTCCTGAGCCCGACGCCGCTCCAGGATACTTGCCAGTTCTACGTCTACAATTACACCTGAAGTCTGTTTCAGCGAAGGCGTTCGTTTTAATATTCCTCTTAGTTTTTGTTCAGATATATCCACTTTACCTAAAGACTGTGTCCTTTTTAATGAAAATGAGGTCGACGGCTGAATCTTTTTTCCAGCTGATGAGACACGGTCTCTGAAAGGAGATAGCCTCCCCTCTATATCCCCGTCTGTAGTTTCCCTTTTGGGGCCCTCTATGACAGCTTTCACCATTGGCTTTGAGATCTCCTTCGACTTTTCAATGGCTGCCCTATGTATGACCTTCGCGGTGACCTTTTTAGCGGCAGGTTGTTCTTGCGGTGGTACCACTTTGTCACTGCTAGGTAATGCAGTATCTCTCTGAACCGAGCTGATAAACTGAGCAACATCAGCTGGGCTTTCCACGTGTAATGTACTCAAAGACGAGGTCAGTTTTTGATCACTAGATTGAAATTGTAAATCCCCACTTGATTCACATATATGGTCCATTTCTGCTGTGACCCTGCCAAGGACAGCAAGACTTGTATCAATGGCTGAAATATCCATTCGGACCGTACTCTCCCCGTCTGGAGATCCCCTTTCCATTTTGATGATATCTTCTATCGCCCTGGATGATACTTTATTAATGTCCTGTTGAGATTTTGGTTGAGATAATGAACCCTCCCCTGATATGACCTTTGAACTTTGTACAGATGATATGAATTTTGTTTGAGATATGTCAGACTTACTAGGCTGAACCACTGACTTCTCTGACAGAGTCATGTGACTTGGCGCTAGCACCTCAGTTGCCATGACGTCCATTTCTTTCCGCCTGGAATTCAAGATGGCTGCCACTTCTGTGTCTACAATATTTTCACTGACACCAGGTACGTATTTCCTTGATGAATCTTTCTCAACACTTTTATCAGTAATTTTCTCTCTCTCTAGTTGTTCACCTTCCCGTTGCTGAACCGTCACAACTTCCTGTCTCTTACTGAGAACGGCCGCCAACTCTGGCGACGGTTTGTCCATATGCTCATTCCAAGCATCATCAGATTTTTCAGCAGCCACCGCAAGAAGTGGAACCCTCTCTGTGGGGCTAGGACTATGCCTCCTCATGAAATCTGACTTAAAACTCCCTGATCTTTGAACTGTGGATATTCCACGCCCTTCAGGTACAGGGCTATTACGCACACGGAGGCTTTGAGTTCGTTCAGGTGTACGACGTGACCTCTCCGTGTTCGACTCATCACTACTTGTTACGGCACAAGCTTCCTGTCTGCGTAGACTAAACTTACGTCTTGGTGAAACTGGGGCTGGCTCAGACTCGGAACTAGACTGTTCCGAGCTGGAGAACTTTTGTAGAAGGGACGAGAAGTCTTTTTGTCTAGCGATTCGTTTTGGTGATTTGTTGATATCCTCCACTTGTTTGTTAGTAACACTGTTGTCACGGGAACGATCACTTTCACTAGAAAACATGGAAATTCCGGAGGATACCTACAAAGAGACAACCACAATGAAAGGTATATACAAACTGTTCTCTTGATCAAAACGTGATATGACATTTAATTTCTATAATTCAATGAATCTTACAAATTAAACAGTTATCTAATTTGCATAAATCAATGAAATAATTAATCAAATAAACCAATCTGAAGCATTAAAACTTTTCCACAGGGGAGATAAGGATAAATGAGATAAATTAACAAGAGTACCGTGGGCGGACCAATACACACCCGTCGAATACCATATAGTGTTATATACTTTCTTACATTGAAATAAGATCTCCATCATTCTAAGAGTGGTTACCTGACATGCCATAAAAAATGTAGGAGAAAATCTCTGGACAAAAAATCAACTACTGAAATGAACAAAGGGCAATAACTTGTGCAAAAATCATCGGATCAAAATTCTTTTCAAGGAAATACAACAATATATCAATATATCATGATTATTTAGCCTTCTAAGTATCAAAGAAATCCGTCCAAAAATGTAGATGAAATCGTAAAAAAATGAATAAAAAAATAAATAAAAAAATAAAATATGAACTTATAATCAAATACCGAAAAAATATTTTCACTAAAACAGGAAAATTCAAAAGCAAGAATTAGATTTCAAACTTATTTGTAAAGTTTGCACTGTGTGTAAATATCCCGACTTGCAGTATGTTTTTTGTAAGTTTCAAGCTGGGAGTAACTATTCTTCTGATTTTCTTATACAAACCCCTGAAACAGAACTTGTGCAAACAGGTGCAATACAGCGTATTGCCATATATCTGTATGCATCAGTTCAAATACTTTTCCCTTCAACCAACAATCAATGACATTTAAAAAAAAAAAAAAAATCATGTCAATTAACATAAAGAATCCATCAAGAATTCAAGTCTCATGCAAACCTCTTTCAGACCTGACCGCTTAGCACCTTTGCCCTTTGCCCCTTAACCTCTTTCCTTATGCCTGCAATCATTTGGATCTTGACCACTGACAGAATTTTTGACGACTTCTGAAATTGCAGGACACCTGAAATGTTTGATCTTCACTCGTAGCATGATGAGGATACAGAGAACCTCGTTATAGTACTTACCTTTGACGGTATATTGAATCGTGACGGCAGCAGTTTGTCGAGGACAGAAGACCTAGGCTGAGCATGCTCGTCGGTGTGAGAATTAGACGGACGTGCACTGTTAAGGCCATGC
The DNA here is from genome assembly GCF_002113885.1 of Mizuhopecten yessoensis. Taxonomy (NCBI): domain Eukaryota; kingdom Metazoa; phylum Mollusca; class Bivalvia; order Pectinida; family Pectinidae; genus Mizuhopecten; species Mizuhopecten yessoensis. The sequence goes on from NW_018405619.1 coordinate 865,412, forward strand.
TGGGGTGTGTGGAGGGGATAGCGCGAGGAAACGCCCTGTGAATGGGGAGGGGCAAAATAGAACTCAAAATCAACACACACAATTTGTTATACGGGGGGCATATCATAAACAACATTAAAGTCATACTGAAAAACATATGTATTGTATCTACAATGTTATAGCCTAGCTTTCCCAGTGATAAGCCCATGCTCACAGGTAAGCCCGACCCCTTTTTACATCAGATTGTATAGATTATGGACTTTTATAATGGGTCAAATTTATCCTGTTGACTTTTTCAAAATCTCTCACGGCCTATGTAATTGAGACAATTTTTTATTACTGTTCCCCTTTAAATTTTGTCCTTAAATAACCCAAACTTTGGCAAATTTTCACTTAAATTGATCCGAAATGAAAACTTTGGCAAATTTTCCATTTGATTGATCCGAAATTAAAACTTATCTGATTCAAGCAACTGACAAGTCTTGATCAATTTTGTAAGTATTCATACTATCCATCCATTAAAAATAGTTACTGAATATATCTGATCTGCCTTTAAATATTTTCTCTTTTCTAGAAAATGATGGTTACACCTATAACTATTAGTTATCTTACTTAGATAATCCACACACATGCACATTCCGAAAAATGAAATGTTGATGAAAAATTTCACTCAATTAAATTATCTCAATTTTTTCTCCAAAAAATCTGTTCAAACATTTTGAATACACATTTATTTCTACAGAGAATCAATTCATTGAAAATAAGAGCAACGCAGGGGGACGGGGAAATTGTTGAAAAGTCATTACAAAAGTCAAGGAGTCGAGGACAAATGATGCGAACAAATTATTTAACGATTTCACAACAACAACCCAAACACGAGATAGGAAAACGTGTCAATGTGAATGAAAGGTCGAAACAGGGATAAAATCAGATCGTAACTAAACATAACAGGTAGCATGTAGGCTTTCAGGAAAAAGAGGGAGACATTAATCATATCTTTATGATTACTTTTCCTCGTTTTCGATTTATTTTTTGTCAATTCAATAAGTTTTTCATTATCTTTACAATGATTTCTCCTTGGTTTCTATTTAGTTTTTATCCAATTTAGTTTTAGCTGTTTTTTTCTGTTTTTATCCAGCTACATGAAATGCTGAAAACAGGAAGGGAAATTTCTTGTCACAAATAAATTACAATTTAAAATGAAGTATACGAATTAGAATGTTTTAACGTGAAAACTTAAGATATTCTCAAACAAGGTTCTATTACATGCTAAAGTCACAAAAAGAGCTTCAGCAATTGCAAGCTTCACAAAACTTTGATAACATGGAAACAAGTTTGAGATTCTCTTCCTCCCTACGTTCAACCAACACATCTACACTGACACATTTTTGAAACTGTTGACTGGAAAATCCAGAAGGAAATCACCATTAGTTTTTATCTTTGCTGTGGCATTGTGACATAATCAAATTATTCCTTAGGTGACATCACAGTGGGTAATAGTATAAAATGTTACATACCAAAAGTGTATGTGATATATTACTATAGTCTGATAAAATTAAAATATTATAAAAAACATATGTTAATTGTGTGGGTTAAGGATCCTGTATCACTGCAAAAAACATAACTATGCACTAAAAACTGGAATACTTTGATATTATCTTTTCTCATCAAAGACACTGTTTCAAGTGTAAAAACATAAGAGGGCTAGACCAGGATTCGAACCCATGACCTCAGACCATTAAACTGTCACTCCAACCAACTGAGCTACCTGGTCAACACAAGTATCCTGGTCAAGTTGAACTACAGTTTTGTCCAAAATGATTTGTAGGGGAGGTAACTGTATGCATTGGAACTCTCTAGTGTTTTGACTGCAGTGGTACAGGGATCCTTAAAATGATTAGTGGAATATCAATAAGATTTTATTTTTGTCTTTTTTGTGAGTTAAGTGTGAACTTTGTGACATAGTTAATCTTTTTACTTAGAAAATAGTATGTGTCTGTTAATGCAGAGAACTGTGCTGTTGTCAACAGTTTTAATCACACCTTAAAATAAAGAAATGGTGTTAATTAATTCAAAACACACACAATTTCACAACATTATGCGAATAAAAAAAATTCAGTTGATAATTTATAGAATTAAAAGAACTATTAGACACATGTCACAGAGTTTTTAATCCAAAACAGTAAACAAATGTTCTAGGTTACAAACTTACCGATTTTGCCGACTGATACTCAGATGACGTAGACTCATCTTTGGAGGAGCTTGATCTGTCCTCAACTCTGTCCTCTAAAGCCTTCCTTCCAACATCTGAAAAATCAAAATGGAACAATTAGCTAAGGGATTTTGTTTTCTTCTGATAAGAATTTAAAACTGTAAAATTAGAAAACTTAGAGAAATATTGGGTCCATCATTCCAACATATTTTACATGAAAACTTTAAAACAGAATCAAATAATATATGGTTAAACAGAAATTGTACAGTTATATTTTAGACTGCCAAAAGCTCCAATAGAAAACCGTTCAGGAATAAGGGTTAATGGACTGGAATGGGGAGGGGCCAGAATGGGGAGGGGCCAGAATGGGGAGGGGCCAGAATGGGCCCGGGTTTGGGTTGGGGTTGGGGTCGGGGTTGGGATCGGTGTTTGGGTCAGGTTGAATGGAAGATGGGATTGTAAATTGATACAGAAAATAAAGGGATCAAAATAAAATTGCCATGATTTTGCAAGATATCAATATTATGTTGCATTAAATAATTTATGGAATATTTATGCATATATCTGATTTTTTTTCTTTCTTTTTCTCTTTTAAGGAATCATACTTTTAATTAACTGGCTGGTAGCCAAGGTTTTATAATCCCCAGAAACCCCAGTGAACCTGTTTTTGTTTAGGTGTGTTGAGTGTGGTATGTTATGATGATGAACAGGTATGTTAATTACAGGTGAGACTTATGAGGTAGCTAACACCACTTAAACAGAAAGGAATGTCCACCTAGTATAAAATAGTTATGACTACTTATTATAGACGTAGCCTCTCCCAGCCTTTTATCACACAGTGTCACCATGAAGTGCCCTATCATTAATATATGTATACAAAAAACAACAGGATTTAGGTCTCAGTTATATATTTGAGAGGACTTTTCGCTGTTGGAGAATGTTTAACCTATGAAAGAAATGTTTAACCCTTACAAAGATTTTCAATATCTAAAAACTTGATTTTTGAAAATTAATTTTGAGTAAACAATGATTGTCCTAATAGAAATTTAAAAAACATGTTTTGGGCCCAAGGTATGGTTATAAAATCCAGAACAGGGACTAAGCATCCAAATTAATCATTACAAAAATATCCGAATATTTCAAATCTGAAGTATCTGAATCAATCAAGGGAGAAAACTCTTAGATTTGAAGTATCTGAATCAATCAAGGGAGAAAACTCTTAGATTTGAAGTATCTGAATCAATCAAGGAAGAGAACTCTTAGATTTGAAGTATCTTAATCAATCAAGGGAGAGAACTCTTAGATTTGAAGTATTTGAATCAGTCAAATGAGAATTGTTTTACATTTGAAGTTGCTGAATAAGTCAAGGGAGAACACTCTTAGGTTAAACTCTTAGATTTGAAGTATCCAAATCAGTCAAGGGAGAAAACTCTTAGATTTGAAGTATCTGAATCAGTCAAGGGAGAAAACTCTTAGATTTGAAGTATCTGAATCAGTCAAGGAGGAAAGGCTTAGATTTGAAGTATCTGAATCAGTCAAGGGAGAAAACTCTTACATTTGAAGTATCTGAATCAGTCAAGGGAGAAAACTCTTAAAATTGAAATATCTGAATCAGTCAAGGGAGAACATTCTTAGAATTGAAGTATCTGAATCAGTCAAGGGAGAAAACTCTTAGAATTGAAGTATCTGATTCAATCAAGGGAGGAAACTCTTAGATTTGAAGTATCTGAATCAGTCAAGGGAGAAAACTCTTAGAATTGAAGTATCTGATACAATCAAGGGAGAAAACTCTTAGAATTGAAGTATCTGATTCAATCAAGGGAATAAACTACACCTAAAGCAATTAAATCAATTTCACACGACACATTTATTTCTCTCAAAATTCTGCTTAAAACCATCAGCTGTACGTATGGTTACATTTCAAATGCTTCATTTTTTGTCATTCCTGTAAAGTGAGTAAAGTAAGGCCTGTAATAACATTTCATTGTCAAATGTTACACAAAGTTGAATGAGACCTTGTGTCAATGTATCACCCTGATCCCATAGCCAGACATGTTCAACAGACAAGTAAGAAAGCCAGACATGTACAACAGACAAGTAAGAAAGCCAGACATGTTCAACAGACAAGTAAGATAGCCATTACAATCTCCTCAAAACCTCTCCAGATCAAAAGCACACCTCCTTTTGATAGAGAGTTCCCCTGTGCAAGCATGACCATTTCTTCGTTTCAACACAAGTAGAGAATCATTAATGACAACAATGTCTGTCTCATAGGCTTTTTTTAAATAAGCCATTATGCAAGCAGTTGTCAGAACGTGTAGTAGATTAATATATTGTTCAAACATTACATGTACTGTGAGAACAATATGTATATGAGAATACTTTTATATTATACTGTTAAAATTGTACTGGGATTGACTGCATGCTTGCGTTACATCTAATGAAATCTAATAGATAAAACATCTGAAATTGGTCATTAAAACTCTAATGCACCATTTATGAAGGTGAAACAATTTTGTAAATATAAATTTTACAGATGGAGTTTTTTTCCAGAAATAATCATTTTATCCGATTCTAAAGATAACCCCCCACAGGGGGGCATTTAAACTTAAATATGGTACCTGGGTTTTTTGGTTGTCACAAATAAAATGTCCCTTCTTTGACAACATTTCATCCTAAAATAAGCTGACCAGTGCACGTGTATACAATACAAATGGCCGACATGCTTCAGAGTTGGTCAATATACTCTTAACGCCATCTAAGGATCACCGTGAACGTTAGTACCAACCTTGACAGGCAGGTGGAAATAATCTCCAAAGTAAAGTGTTTTTAACCTACATAAAGACGGATTACGAGTGGAGCGTACCACTCTGTGTCTGTCTGTGGCGGTGTCGTGTGGTCATGTGTTGTTACCCTCTGGTATCATCAGAGTACGTGTTGGACACGGTTCATGGCAGTGTCAGTCCGTACCCAAACAATTCTTAAGTGATAAGTGAGATATCAAAATAATACCGAATCATTTCTATTACAATTTGTTTTTTTCTGTCTGCCAATTAAGGATTTAAAGGATTTCTTTATTGATTTCTATCACAATAACATTTTCTCAATGATAACACAATTAATATTAACTCATTCACCCCTGGAATTTCATAATGAACCATTCCAACCTTTGAAGGGGTGAATAAGTTCATCATATTTATCAGAATATACCCCAGAACAATGTTTTGTTTTTTAACCTTGAGACTAATGATAAGTAAAGGTGACCTTCAGTCTTCATGAATGGGAAAAATGTTTGATTAATCACCATGGCAACTACCCTTGGTAACCATAAAGGTCATAAAGCTGGTTTGTCTTTCATCAGTATTGTGGCTATGACTCTCTGATGAATACATTTTTGCAAGTTTAATAATACACCAAGCTGACTTATTATATTTTTATTTTTTTATTTTTTATTCTATCAAAACATTTTTTTATTTTTACAACGTATAACTAACCAACATGAAGAATTATCATTTCTTACTATGCTGTATCCAGCAAGACTTTGATCTTACTATGATGTATCCAGTAAGACTTTGATCTTACTATGCTGTATCCAGTAAGACTTTGATCTTACTATGCTGTATCCCGAGTAAGACTTTGATCTTACTATGCTGTATCCAGTAAGACTTTGATCATTGCAAGTTGTTATAATATTGGTTTATCAATCAGATGTTAAATTCTAGACATCTGATGAAAAAAATGTTAACCACTTCTCTAATCTTGAAAATCGATCATCACTTTTTACATATATCTAACTTTTCAAGTAAACTTTCCTGGGGTGAAATATTTCTATAATTCCACGAAGTTACTTGCATATACAAGACTTAATTTTTCAAGCCAACTTTCCTGAGGCAGTGACTATAATACTCTTAAATTGTGACATGCCACACTTGGAATTACACCATAATAGTATAAATAATCCACAAAATTACTTCCAGGCTGGTAAAGAATGTCAATACAAAATGGCAATAATAATAATGATGAATGCCAATATCAAAACCACAATATCCTTAACCTTCTCACCCCCGAGTTACATAAGGTAAACCCATTAGAGCCTGGTCTGTTCACTGACCCAGAGAGTTCATTGTGGCTAATAGGGGTTACAGCACCCATGTGTTGAACACATTAGTACGGATATATACACAAACATATTACCATTATTTTTATGAATACTTACAGTAAACACTTCGGAAAATATATCCCAATACTGTGAAAGTCCAACGGAAAAAGGTTTCTAAAACCATCATCAGTTCTGTAAACTCCATGATTTTAAAATGCAGTCAACACTTTATGGCAGAATCTCGAAATATCAGGCGGTATGTTTATACATCATAATATTGTGTCACTTTTCTCCTTGTTTTCACCTTCAGCCTGTTGTTGGCATGGTCGTAATCAAACTTTGATAACTAAGAATGCATTTTAAAGCATAAATATGTGTATTTTATGATGCAGTAGACATTTTCTTGTCTGGTTTCCATAGCAACAAATATTGCAGTGTTTACATCAACGCAAAATCTGTTTTCTATAACAATATCACTACGTCATTATTTGCAAAAAAAATGTTACACATCGGTGTGCAATCAACAGGCTTCCACTCTCACCCAAGTGTTTCTTATATATCAAACAAGTGCAGGAAACGAGAAATTGGCCTCATCTCTGTCCAACACACCGTTCTGGTGAGAAGGCACTGGGTTCCTAGATACAATAACCGTACGAACAATTAACCTTGTTATTAACGACGAGGTAACTGATGACATCCTGCGGAGATGTAAGCACACTTGGTATTCAGATGATCTACTGTAAACATCGATTCCAAAATAGAAAAAAAAGTATGTGTTATTTATCCTCCTCTATGGTCTTAAATAAGCTTTGTAATTTCTTCCAAGTTCACAAAAAGGACACTTTTCTGGTATTCGTAAGAAAAGCAATGACTCTGTGAGAACTGGTTACTGACCACATGTGTATCTCCATGTAAACACACAGAGCTCTGGCGAATACACTGAGTATATACAGGTAAACTGCCTCCGAGGGGCAATCTGTAGGTCCAACACACGGCCTGTGATCTGTAGTTGGTCCACCACACCGACACTACCGGCCTTATGACTTCCGTCTTAGTATCAAAGTACGTTCATAGTCATTCCCGCCAGGTTTATTTCATTTTTATGCTGTTTTTACGCGGACAAATGATGATATCTGCAAATGGCTATCCTACACCTTTCAAAATCAATTTAGAATGTCGTAAAATTGTTTTCCATTTTCAACTGGACAAGAAGTCTCTCTCACCTGACAATCAGTCTTAGTCCTAGTTTAAAAAGATTTCAGGTGAAAATTGAACAATAATTTGTGTGTATATATGGTCTGGATCATTCGACTTAGGCTCAAATTGAAAAGCGAATGCCACAATAATGCAATGCTTTAGTTGTATTCTTATAATTACCCCTGTAAATCAATGAGTTGGCACAATAAGATCGGCACGGCTGCGTTTAAACGATCGAATGAGTTGATTCCAGTCTTTACCTTAGAGGTATTGTAATACAGGTTTGCTGAAATTCCATTCTATTTGTAGTTTCCACAATATTAAAAGTAATTTCCATCCATCTTTTGTTCAATTTTAATCACAGAACTGCATTGAAATGTGACTCATCCGAAGTACACTGTACATGTCAGGCACAAGGAAATAAGCAAAATTAAAATACTTTCGTATTTCTAACTCAACATATAAGAACTTGATCCGTATCTCGTCCAGATCTTAAGTAAATTAACCCATAAACAGTTTACAAATACTTTCACTCAGGGGAGTATCTGTGGAAAGTTCATGGGGCGTAAACACTTGAGGTTGAATTCGGTTCATTTGTTGTTTGTTATGAATCAAATTTGACGTCTCAATATCTGGAATTTCCCTGGCGCAAACACAAAGGAACGTGTCGCCCTCACTACATTAGTAAGGGTAAGCTACTTAAGCCCTGCCTCAATGCTATCACGGATGACATGTAAGTACGGTTTGATAAAGTCCGATATAGACATCAAACCCTGGAATGTTTACAATGAACATGTCACATTAATAAACTCCATTGTTGCATTCTTCCTTTCAACAGAAAATCCAGTTTAAATCTTTTTATCTATGGATGGAACACAGTCTTCCTCTACATTTTTCTGAACTATTTTTACAATTTTTCACCACAGACCTTCAGCCTTTTCTGTAGTTTTCGTTTTTTCTGCTATATTTTTACAAACAATTTCCTGCTATTGCACTTGAAATCTCTTGATGTAAGTGGTTTTTAATCCCAGGGGTTATCCGGGACTTTCACCTTTTAATTCAATTCCTGCATAATCTTCCTTCAAATACTTCCCAACTTTTGCACAGTTTGATTTTTTTTTGTCACAAAATATTTCTTCTTTATCAATAGTCAGTGGACTGCATGTGTAGGTTTTTTTTAGGTGTTTTTGTTTTGTTTTTTTGTTTCAACACCTGGGATGAAATTGATTCAAAACTGAAATGTATGTAAAACTAATTTTTTTTTAAATGCACTTTTATGTTGAAACTAATTCAAACTCTGTATTTCAACACTTCACACCATTTTCCACAAAATGCAGAGTACGGGATTTGTGCACTGAAACATTCCTATGTGATGTGTGTAAGTGTGGCCTTCGTCATCTGTAGACTATTATTATACTGTCGTGGACTTCCAATCCCCTAACACTGCAGTATAGCTCACATTCGTCTCGCTCAAGTGATGATCAAGAAATGCAAAGAAAAGTCTCAACTTCACGTTGATCCAGTCATTTCACATTCGTCTCACTCAAATTACGATCAAGGAATGCCAGGGAGAGCTCCAATTTAACCCTGATTGAGTCATTTTTGACACATGGCAGGTTTTAACCCTCATCGTTTTCTCTGTAAATTAGTCTTGTATACTGTCCAGTCGGCCAGTAAATCGTGTTGTTACGTCCAGTTTAAGCTGATCATACGACTGCCCGGCAGGTTTATGTAGTGTCTAGGTTTGTTCTGTTTTTAAACACACAAAGAAAACAAAAAATATACTTTAAAAGTACTTATAATATACCTGCTGACAGGCCGACTCACAGGTATAATAGACACAGAGATATATATACGATGGATGTGTATCGCACTTGTGCGGTGTCTACACCTATCGGAGGGTTTAATCCTTCACACTGACAATTCTATCAACAGAAAAAAATCAGCTGATTCAAATTCAAAGCAGTTTTCGTATACTAACCCGGCTAAATCATTCCATTGAACTTCGTTCCCCGTAATACTGAAACTTGTACATGTTTCCGTTGAATAATATTAGTTTCAGAAGGTAATACAGTAACATAAAGTATTACTAGTAGTCCTGTAGAGCTGACTCGCTCAATCGCATAATTCAGCATCAATTTCAATTTAAACACCTTCATAAATGAAATTTCCCACACAAGTGAAATGTTTTTTGTTGGTGTGCTGTCTGTCTACTATGACATAGGACATTCAGCCCCAGGTCACTAGGTCTTTTGATTTGACAGAAAACGCCTTACAAAATCCACAGGGCAAAATTGTGTTGCTGAAAAAATTACCGAAAGTATTGAATGAGGTAAACAATCATTTGTGCGAGCTGCTAGGTGAACACACACCAGACTCCACCTGATGAGATAATCAAAATTGTCGCAAACTTGCAAATATTTAAATATTTTTCAACAGAGTCAGTCTGTTTCAATTAACCTGTGCGGTATACACATTTTATGCTACATTTAGAATTTAACCAACTGACACATCCATGCTGGGACGTTTTATATAAAACATCCACTCAATGATGTAGGCATGCTTGTAAATCTCCCGATTTTACAAGGAAGACACACAAATCTCAATGAGATGATTTGTATATAACACTTCCTATGTTTTATAACATTGTACACAAAAAGTCAGTCTTCAATACACAAATCACGTTTAGAACTTCTTAGAAATTGCAATGCCTCCAATATTTCACACTGGTAGAGAGAGTTTCTCAGACATGAACCTGAAGACACATTTGAACTCTTCCAATGCAAAGGTTGGAATAGTTTATTATGAAATATCAGGGGTGGATGAGTTAAATGTGGTATTTATATAGTCATATCCCTCAGGATTCTAAATCTTCGTGTTGACAGAAATTAATAATTGCAAAAACATTTATTAAATGTTAGGACCATATTTGTATAAATTATGTGAAGTTCCAAACATATAAACAGCTTGCTCATCACCTTGAAAAAAATAATTTGTTCACCAAAGTTGTTGAATACACAAGGCCACAAAAAAGGCCCTGAAATTGTTAAACATTGTACTAAAGCTTATCCTTGATAGGTACAATTAAGGCAGGATATCATAGAGGTGACTATCATTGTTATTACAATAATTATCTGTCAACAATGAGCAGGCTTGATGGTTATTGAGCAGTTCCGATTGTTATTGACCAGTTATACACAATCCTCGTCATAATAACAGCAAGGTTGATCGCGTGTCTGGTCTATCAGGTAAAGAACAAGAACACCTGGGGCTAGCTTTTTGGTGCGAGTGATGATTTATGTATATGCCCCTTGTTGTGTATTAGGAGAAATCCGAGGGTTCATAACCAATTTCATCAGGTAATGTCTAAACACCTGTCCATGCTTATAAAGTCTATTTCACACCTGCAATAATACAAAGATAATCTCAGCACAATTAGGGATTTTTTTAAAACATTTTTTCATAAACAGGTTGAATGAATATATATTGTATTCAACCCAACATGGAGGGATATATGGATGTATGGGTAAGGTATTTAGCCATCATTTTGTTGGAAATTATATGAAGTGAGAGGACAGCATGGCTGAAGAAGAAAACTAAAATTTGCATGAATACAGAGACATCCACAATATATTTATATATATATATATATGATAATCTCCTCTTATTTTTTTCTCTCTCGATATAACTCTATCAACACTGGACTAAGGTACTACCAAAATGCACAGATGGTTAAAGATCAGAGGAGCTAGTCTGTTTGAATGCTGATATGGCCCGTTGCATTTTTATTCATATAACACTGTTCTTATGTTTTTTTATTACATCTTAATTACATTTCTCATTAAGTCCCGCAAGGTATAGTTTTCTTTTCAGAAATAATTTACCAAAGCTATGTACAGTTGGCAGTATATAACACATGCGTCTTTCAACAAGGTGGCCAGGGTTCCATTCCCTAACCTGCCCGACCACGTGGGTTTTCTCCGAGGTTACCCCAGTTTCCTCCCATATTAAGACCCCTTACATGCTAACATCTAGGCCAACAAGAGTGATTTATATCAGTTGAAATAGTGTGCTGCATAATTGTTGTAAAATGCAAAAAGTTTATATCATATGTATACAGTCATATACCAGAAACAGTTTTCAATGTGTAGTCACAGTTTCTGGCAGTGGTATGGAGATCCTTAACTCAAACACTTAACTATTCAAATCCAATTAATCATGTCCCATTAACGAGAAAGCTGATATGGATTCAGGATATCAAACTCTTTACTTTTATGGTTTTATTTCAAATGTTTAAATTCAAAGTCAGGTCAATAAGTATCTTTGTTATATCATAAATAATGTTGAAATATACAATGTAATCTACGTCCCTTTTTGTTGAATTGCAAACTGCTCACTGTGGCTTTATTCATACCTAGCTTTCTGAGGAAATGTTTCTTCAGAAGTTAGTGTCAGTTTCCTAAAGTGCATTATATACAATCCCAGTGTTACACACAACCCTGCTGTAAGCCTTTGATTATGAAGTGCCCTTATAATTAAATACACATCAAGTTTCAATTTAACACAGATCTTATTTCAAACATTTTAGATCCTTTAATGAAATCAGATATCCATACTGTAAGTTAAACAGAGAGTTTATAAGCAGCTACATATGTACCCTACCTATACACATACCATTTCCTGAGGGGTCAGCTGTGTACAATTTTCTAGACCTGTTCCTGGTATTAAACCACTTGTCAAACATACTTTGTTTACTTATGAAAGCAATTGATTATTTTTTCGCTGTCCTGCAATTGAGTTATTTGAAGCACATCCTCTGTCTCATCATAGTGGTCAGTTTACTTTTACAGAAAATGTGACAATATCAATTATTCTGAGTATATATTTCAATTATAACATTAAAAAAAAAGATGACATTAAAAAATCAAAATATGTTAAACTTGGACACCTGAAAACAAAAACACATACAAATATTGGTAAAGAATATCATTTGAAAGAAGAAAAAAAAATTCAAATCACTCATAAAGCTAACCAGGCTTTTCACAAATGGCGTCCCTATCATTTTTGTGTTCCTTAGTCCATGCAGAAGGAACTGAAGCAATCTAAACAGACCCCCCCCCCGCACTCTACTGTATACACACTTTGCCTAAAGATGTCACCGTCACTGTATACTGTATACAACCATTAAGTGATACTGTTCACCTCGATAATACTTCAGCTCTGACATCAGCATCACAAACAGATATGCCATATCTTCATACATGACTGTCATAAATTGTCTTGTGAACTCTTCTTGAGATTGTCATAAATTGTTTAATTGTATATCAAAATTGTCGTTAAATCTTACAAACTTTGGTCTAGAAATCACAAGTACACAAACTGTACTAGTCGTTAGGCCATGCACCTCGATCTCCACAATGTCATGAAAAATGTAGTTAATTGATCGCTGCAGGAATGAAGAATTTAATAAATACTTTAACCACGCTGCGATCGTGTCAATAAGCTATCATTACATGACTCACACATCACATTCTTAAGTAAGAGTGATTTTATACCTGCCAACTGCAGGTGAAAATTTGACAATCAATACCATTGAAAGGCTACATAACTATGTTGCATCATATCTTAAAAGATTTTCACAGTTCAAATTACAGATAAGCAATATTTACCCAGATTTATACAGTGGTGTTACCACCCCATTGGAGGAACACAACTGGTATCAATTTAATTTAAACTTGCTGATAGAAAATTGATAGACAAAAGTTACAAAACAATTTTAATAACATTTCTTTTATTTTTACAATATGAAGTTTTTATTACATAAATAAATTCAGTTTCAATATCAATGCATAGTTCATGTACCTAAATGAAAGAATATTCAGGACAGAATAAATCCTTGCTGTTTGATTCAATCTTGGAACTTAAGGTCAAGGGAGATAACTCCTACTCATTTACCATAAAATTTCAAAACCAAATAGATAAGACTATACTTACTTTTGAACAAATACCACCTTTTATATAGCTGTCAACCCTCCCTCATTATGAGGGAGACATACTCCCTCATTTTGACCAAAATGTACTACTCTCCCTCGAAACTCCCTCATTCAAGTCCAAACTCGGACAAACTCAAAATCTACATCCTGTGGTCAAATGATCTCCTAGTGACTGCAGGGTTGAGTTATTTTGATACGTAAAAAGGGAAAGATAAATTGAGCAAAGTAGTTTCAGTTGCCTTTCACACACTTTCCCCCTCATTGGAAATTTGAAATGAGGGTGAGATCTCCCTCATTGGAGGTTTCAGAGGTTGACACCTATGCTTTTACAGGGAAAAATCTAGGAAATTGTAAATAATTTTCCAGATTATATTTTAGGAAATTGTAAATAATTTTCCAGATTATATTTATTTTTTCCAAAGTAAAAGTATATATTATCATTTTTCTTGGATTTGAAAAGAAGTAAAATATATACAGAGTACATGATTTATAAAAAACTTCCCAAAAAATCCAAATCCTTACCTGTTTTGTCACAGCAGTTGTGATTGGACAATATCAAGGTGAACGTGGATTTATAAATAACCTGCTGCATTTTCATGATTCCTTTTCACAGTAGAGTAATCCAACAGAATGGTAGTTTATAAATCTTTTAATCTCCAAACATATTTTCACACAAGGTGTTCTGAACTGTCTCGATGTTGTATTGCTTCACTTCTTTACATCAAAATCTGTCAGTGACCTTTGACCTTTCTCCATCCTGAACTGATCATGAATTGTAAAGGATAATTTTGACTTTTTTTCACAAGTGCACAACTGAAGAAATGACTATAAGACAATGATATTTCAAATTATCACCGTGGAACACAAACAACACGTCTGGAAATTATTCAACCTTTGACTCATCGTACTATTAATTATGTTTCCAATTATTCTCCTGATATTTCAATACCTCTTGATCTACCCCTAAATTCCACTGACATTCTGACCTACTCTTCAGGTCTCTGTGTACTCATTCTCCTTCTTCAATCATTAGACTGTACTAAATTTATCATAAAATTTAAATTACTGCAGGTGAATATTTTTCATCAAATTCACTATAAAATGGACTCATAATTCCTTTCAGGGGAGATAATCTGCTGATAAGTGTCATAAAAAACACACACAAAGTACAACAAAGTGTTCTGATATAAAATCTTGAGAGTCCTTAGGTAACCAATAATTTTAATGATTTTAAATGACAGAAAAAGTTTTTTATGATCAGTGTCACAATTTCAACTACTGGTCAATTTCCTTTTGCTATTTACATCGTAGGTGTACATTACTTGAAATCCAAAATGGATCAAACCTCCATTAGCTGGAGATCAAGATAGCCCCAGTAAAATAGAACAACACCTCACAATTGTGGTTCACAGGTCATAAAGATCACTTTGGAGTTCTAAGTAAAACTTCAGTCATTTAAACACGATAATTGACACAATTAAATCACCTGACACATCAACATCTGTCAGTGTAATTTATTATTCATTTCCTAAACCTAATACCACATGTTTTTCTTACTCTTGACCAAAGTGCTCCTAAATGCAGTTTCCAGTTTCCTACTGAACTCCTCTGAAAATACAGTACTTTTCAAAACTCTAGTACCTACATTAACCCACATACTAGCTGTTCGAAGCTTCATCTACTGAGTAGTACAGAGCCAGCTAGCTTATATTGAATTATTCATAAGATTGTTTTACACCAACAGAAATAGATATATCCAAAAGCTGATTTCAAGATAAATCCTTTCACAGAAGATTTCAAGCTTAAGCAGACTCCTCTGAAAATAGGTTTCAAATCCCCAAATGTACCCACAATTTTATTTTTCAATAATCCAGGATTCAATTCTATGAAGAAAACCCACAAAAATTAGAACTGAGTTTCTGGTACACAAACTTTATTGAAGACAGCCACTAAAGTTGAAATGAAGGACCAAATTAAGAGCTAAACATTCCTAAATTAAAAAATCACTTAAAACACCAAGTCTTTTGGAAATTATCTAGAATACAAAATCTTTTTGAGATGAATTCTCCAAAACACAATATCTTTTAGAGATTCTCCAAAACACTGGCTCCCTCAACGATTCTTCGTCTCCAGTACACAAAATTCTTTGGGATGAATTCTCCAAAACACAAAATCTTTCAGAGATTTCTCCGTCTCCAGTACACAAAATCTTTTTGAGATGAATTCTCCAGAACACAAAATCGTTCAGAGATTCTCCAAAACACAGGCTTCACGAGATTCTTTAGACACAAACTCAAAGAATCTGTAAGGCACAAGATCTCTCAAAACCTCTCAATAACACAAATTCAAAGGTTCTCTGTAACACAAGCTCTCAAGGGGTTTTACTAATGTGTAATGACACATACTGCTACAGACAATCACACAAAAAACTCAATGAAGATGAGCACATTAGATCGTGTTCTGTCAACAAAAAGCATGCAAAAACTTTCAACATGATGCATGGATTACCGTGAAACACAAAATCACAAAAACACTGGACCACAGGCACTGTAGAAATAGGTTTCCAGAGAGACGTAAAAATCCAAAATCGAAAAAACACAAAAACTGCACGACTGACCCTTGACCACAGACAGTTTCTACCTGTCCAGGTAAACGTATAGGTGTGTAGGTAGGATAATCAGGTAAATCAGTCTGTCTGTCTGTCTAAATCAGATCACGGTTACCCAATACCTGCCATCAATTATTCTAACCCACTCGCTGCCGTCTGCCCGAGGGCTACACATGCATCGGTGCTCTAACATCGACATATAATCACTTGTTTATAGCTGCTGGACATGTTTAATTATTTATGTGGCACTGACCATATTCAATGTTTCGGACATTCTGGACATATTCAATGATTGTCCAAGCATACTTAATGAACATGAATAATGGTCAGTTTTAATCATACAAATGTATTTATTTTCTGGAAGGGGTTGGTTTTTCTATCAGTATATCTACATTGCAATCCCAGTCAACTAGAGCTGTTGTTGGGCATACATCTTTCATGATTATAATTAACCCAATACAGGAATCTAATATACCATTTTGGTCCCAATTTACATGATTAGCCTAGTTTTCCTGATACAACCTGACATCCAATACAACAAAACATGTTTCCTGGAGCCGACAAATCTCAAATTTGATACATTCACTTTGTAACCTTAGAAAATCTATATGATCTGCTTTGAAAGCCTCAGTACTTGTGCACTCCTGAGTATTTCGGTGACAATGTACTGGAGGCGTCCGGGTTGCCGTATGAACTAGAAATGTACATTCAGTGTATACAGAATTCTATCGCATTACAAATTGCTTTAGCAACAATCCATACACAAAATCAATGTTTGTGTTCTTGTTGTCACTGTGGCGACGTTTAACTGTACTTTACTGTCCTTGTTACACCATCTGTGGCGTTAACCACATCACAACTTTGTCACGCGTAAACATCATCCAATTTGATCCATCTGTGATAACCCTAACACCCCTAAAACTTCTACATTGCTCAAGATTACATTTGACACATGTAGACTCAGCTAACTCAGTCAACAGACCAATAACTTGCATAAACTGCATCCGGTCAAGGTAACTGCATCCATGATACTAACTGTTCAAATTAACTGTATTCATTGTAACTGTTCAAGGGAACTGTGTTCATGGTAACTGTTCAAGTAAACTGTTCATGGTAACTGTTTAAATTTACTTTGTCCAAGGTAACTGTTCAATGTTACTGTATTCATGGTAACTGTTCAACGTAACTGTGTTCCTGGTTAATGTTCATGGCAATTGTTCAAATTAACTGTGTCCATGGTAACTGTTCAAGGTTACTGTATTCATGGTTACTGTTCAAGGTAACTATGTTCATGGTTACTGTTCAAGTTAACCATGTTTAAGGTGACTCCGGTCATGGAGACTGTGTGGCTGCATCATTTCAATGATTCACATAACTACACCATATCCTGTGCAGTGTTAAACATTTGACTATCAACGAAGGCCAATATCTAAATTCAACATTACGTTAAAGATGACAATATTAACACTCCAACATCCAAGGAATCTATTGTTTCTCTCCTGTAATCTGAGACAGGTACTCTCTCTTTTCTCACCTGTACCCTTACACAGGTAAACTGGTGTTTCTCACCTATAACTTCAGACAGGTAATCACTTGTTTCTCATCTGTAACCATAGACAGGTAATCACTTGATTCTCACCTGTAACCATAGACAGGTAATCACTTGTTTCTCACCTTTAACCATAGACAGGTAATCACTTGTTTCTCACCTGTAACCATAGACAAGTAATCACTTGTTTCTCACCTGTAACCATAGACAGGTAATCACTTGCATTGTTTCTCACCTGTAACAATAGACAAGTAATCACTTGTTTCTCACCTGTAACCATAGACAGGTAATCACTTGTTTCTCACCTGTAACCATAGACAGGTAATCAATTGTTTCTCACCTATAGCCATAGACAGGTAATCACTTGTTTCTCACCTGTAACCATAGACAGTTAATCACTTGTTTCTCACCTATAACCATAGACAGGTAATCTCTTGTTTCTCACCTGTAACAATAGACAGGTAATCACTTGTTTATCACCTGTAACCTTACAAAGGTTTAGGTAGTCTCTTGCCTCTCACCATTAAATCAAGGTAATACCTCCCAAGAACTTTAATTAATGGTGAGAGCCAAGAGACTACCTAATCCTTTGTAAGGTTACAGGTGAGAAACAACGGATTACCTGTCTATGGTTAGGGGTGAGGAACAAGTGATTACCGGGCTATGGTTACAGGTGAGAAGCGATTGCCTGTCTATGGCTATAGGTGAGAAACAATTGATTACCTGTCTATGGTTCCAGGTGAGAAACAAGTGATTCCCTGTCTATGGTTACAGGTAAGAAACAAGTGATTACCTGTAACCATAGACAGGAAATCACTTGTTTCTCACCTGTTACAAAAGACAGGTAATCACTTGTTTCTTACCTGTAACCATAGACAGGCAATCATTTGTTTCTCACCTGTAACCATAGCCCGGTAATCACTTGTTCCTCACCCCTAACCATAGACAGGTAATCCCTTGTTTCTCACCTGTAACCACAAACAGGTAATCACTTGTTTCTCACCTGTAACCTTACAAAGGTTTAGGTAGTCTCTTGGCTCTCACCATTAAATCAAGGTAATACCTCCCAAGAACTTTAATTAATAAAAAAAAAATAGGATTATCATGTAATCTTCTGACAAACTTATTCTATCCTAAAAGACCTGTGACCTTGTATTCAGCGAGACACAAATAGACTCGTTGAGTAGACAAGTTGGAAACTTAAAGGTAACAAGTTCACTGAGTAGAGATATTTGAGAGGATGACCCAGGGTGCATCAAGGACTAAAATTGTTTTATATGTTAGATAATGGCCATGACAATTCTATAGAATTTACCCCCAAAACTTCTCAATTTTCTCATGTTTTCTGACTAGACCTCCTTTACAACCTGTATCACTGGAATCTTAGAGATCATAATTCTTTTCCAATTGAGATATGACAATTTGAGTCTCCAGATGTAACACAAGATATGACATACAGGCAGTATAATCCACGGTAGTGCATCAGGTATATCTATCTCCTGTATAAACTGTATTCATCTCCATGGTAACCAAACAGGGGTTAATTCTAATATAAAAAGTGTGGCTTATCGTTCTTGAATTTAACTCATTCACCCCTGAAATGTCAAAATGAACTATTCCAACCTTTGAATTGGGAGAGTTCAAATGTGTTTTCAGGGGTGATGAGTTAAAGTGTACATTATGTGATAGGAACATTGCTTATATTTCACAAGATATATTTACATATCATTAAACTTGGGAGAAATAAACACTAGATAATATATATTCAGAATTTAAGGAGAGGTAATATATATTCAGAATTTAAGGAGAAATGTATGTATCGATCATCTATTGCAAACAATGCTGACAGTTTGACAAAGCTGTCCAGAATTGGTATATTTGATATATCTATGCAAATTTGTTTCAAATAGCTAGGTCTGATGCCTTTTAGGGCCTCATGTTTCAATGGAATTGACTTTATACATTACAACTTGCAGTTTTTTTCAATCTGTATGATTAAAATGCATAAATTTTTCATTTAACTCTTTCAAGATTCTGATATGAAAATTGTGTACCTTGGTGTACGTGGCTTATCGTTCTTGAATTTAACTCATTCACCCCGGAATTTAACTCATTCACCCCGGAAATATCATAATGAACTATTCCAACCTTTGAATTTGGAATTGTGATTTATATTTCATAAACAAAAATCAATTTGAAAACTGCAGTTTTTATTTTTCTTAAAAATTTAACGACAACTCAATTTAATATGTGAAAAGTTAACTGACTGTGTGGCAATTACAGTACCAATCCAATAATTTTGTGACTCTATATGTTCATATAATTTGACATAATGAACACCAATTTCAATGTTTTATCCCGACTTGCTGAACAAATCTCAGTTTAATAGACCTACTACCTCTGCACCAACTGCCTTAAAAATTGCTATTCTAGACACTTAAAATTCATGTTACCACATTGCAAACCACACATAATGTGGTCACACCCCCTCATAACCATAATATACACGTAACTATAGTGAGTCTACCTATATATAGCCAGCACGTAAAGCTGACAATGGAACAGAAATTAAAATCATTGTACAATACTGGGGTGACATCCTTTGATGAAAATTGAACACCCACTTACACCTGAAGTTAAAAATGCATGCGACAACTACAGTAAACCTTCATGTGTGCAACTGACAATATACGCTTCACAAACATATGTTTAATTTCAGCTACCTGATTCATGACCAAACCCAGGGCCTACAGGCCTCATCATGATTAGACATCCATATAAAAACTTCTCCAAGTGAGCAGTTGGCCAACAATTAAATGAGAAATATCATTTTCGAAACACTTGATGAAAAACTCTCATAAGCAATCAACAGTCACTGATAATTCATGTATAAGGTTTGGAAATATTTGTGATAGACATATTTTCAGCTTTTCACACTGAAGGCAAAGCTGTAAATTCATTGGAACAGTCAACACTTCCATTGAAGCACCACTTCAGATCATACAGAAGCTATTCCTTCACGTGAACGTCAAATAAAATAACCCAAAATAACAGCTGAATATGATTATAGGCCTGTAGAAAGAGACAATACTGACCAGTGATATTTGTGCCAATCACCACACTAGAGCCAATATGAGCACACAGGTCTAAATGATGACCAAGTCCCTCTGTAGAAATAGACAATACTGACCAGTGATATTTGTGCTGATCACCACACTAGAGCCAATATGAGCACACAGGTCTAAATGATGACCCACTCACACTGTAGAAATAGACAATACTGACCAGTGATATTCGTACCGATCACCACACTAGAGCCAATATGAGCACACAGGTCTAAATGATGACCAAGTCACACTGTAGAAATAGACAATACTGACCAGTGATATTTGTACCAATCACCACACTAGAGCCAATATGAGCCCACAGGTCTAACTGATGGCCCAGTGACACTGTAGAAATAGACAATACTGACCATTGATATTCGTACCGATCACCACACTAGAGCCAATATGAGCACACAGGTCTAAATGATGGCCCAGTGACACTGAAGGGACATTATACCATGAGGACAGACACTTAATCTCCAAACATTGACAGACCAATAATAAAAGGATACAGACGTCCTCAAGACAACACGTTCATCTCATACTTCTGGAGATTTTCTATCATCATCTGATCATCTTTAACTTTAGAAGATTTCCCGACAACTTTTTGTTGTCTCATACTTCTGGAGATTTCCCCCGACATCATCTGGTCATCCAGTACTTCTGTTTTTATTTCATGTTTCACTGATATCCTAAGAATTCAACACAGCCATTTGTACCCTCTTATTTGGTGAATTCTCATATCTGACTTTTGTCAGCACTTGATTCCATTATTTTAAATGCTGTAGTAACATACAGACTCTCCATGTCAGTTTAACCTCTGTTCTAACCATGCCACGGAATTTCAAAGAACTTCCAAACTTCAGCACTTTTATGTTAATATCTGATCGAATTTAGTTCTTCTATTAATATCTGCGTCACTTGTAAATTATTATCCACCAATCAATTCAGAAAGCTGTCCTGATTTTTATTGGCAATTGAATCCAATTCTTTGAAGTGATAACTACATTTCAGTTTGTCCTCTGTCCATAAAATAATATCTGACCAGAGCATGGAAAGATACAAATCTGAGATATTATCTAATCATTTCTGATCTCGGCTCTGACTTTGGCTGACACTTAAATCCAGTTTGTTACAATAACAACATGCAGTCTAATCCATGTTTTGAGCACCCTGACCTCTGTCCACTATGGTTCTGACCAGGCCAAATAAGATAGCAATCTCACACAATACCTGATCAATTCATGTTCTGATTTTCACCAGCAATTGAACTTAATCTCCGCACACAAAGACATTTTGAAGACACAGTTTAATCCTTAGCTGTCCCGTTTTTAGCTCCGTCCACCAGACAACCCGATCGCACCTCTACGGCCAACAGTAATTCCCCGATGGGTTTGTGCTGTGGTCAATTTTCAAGTAAAATGTCAGAGAATCCAGATGTGGATGATGGATATGGCCATCTACCTGTCAGTTAAACACCTGAGCGTTGTACAGGTAAGTTTATACAGGTATACAATCTACCATGTGTTTGTCAGTAAACATTTTCCTACTGTTTATACCCTGTTACACCACACTGGTTTCTGCTCCTGTTTGCTGAACGGTAACCCTGATTGTCCCCTCCTGTTTGCTGAACGGTGACCCTGATTTTCCCCCTCCTGTTCGCTGAACGGTGACCACATAACCGCAGGAGATTTTGCATCTGCTAGTCCATGACATATATCTAGTAGGAGATCGATAGACGACTCGTCGACATTTTTCACCTATCTGCTGAGCGACACAATAAGGTCTCACTACTTATACGACTCTTAATGGTTTTGCAATCATCATATCTCCCTTCAATGCCAAACAAAAAAAATCTGTTATCTTTCTCCATCTCACCAAAGCAACAACCACATTTATTTCAGTGTCAAAATAACCCTGAAAGGATCATAATATTCCATTCAACAATCGGAGATATATACGTCAGGATATATTACAATTTAAGTGTCAGCTAGTGCGTTACAAATGCATCCAGCCAGCTTACAACGTATCAAATGTATATGTATATCTTCATTTAATCATGCTAGTTCTACAGAAATATGAATACAATTTTGTTAAGTATTTACTGACTTACCCTTCATACAGCTAAAATAAATTCTAAATAAAGAAAAATATGCAGAAAAAACATACAAAATTCACTGTTAAATTTTCTTGGGACAGTCCAAAACACAAAAGAGACCTGCATGATTCTAAGGGTTTGGTTCTATACTAGAATTTCTTATTAGTTTCAAAAAGGAGTTGAACAACTTAGGACAAAGGGAATGTTGTGAATTCAAGCACAGTTAACAATTTGTATATAAATTAGATGAACACTGGCAAAACCAAGCACAGAAATACATTTTTAAAGAAAAATCAAAATCAAAATCTTAAAATCAAAACTTTTGAAATATGTTTTAATTTAATTATTTTTTATTTCAAAGCTGAAAGTCAAAGGATTGTAAAATTCTTATTTTGTCAGAATAAAATTTATGCATCCATGAATAACTTGCACAGCAAGTTTCATCATAATCTCTTTTGTACTTTCTGAGAAATAACAAACTTTATGTGCAGTTGACATAAAGAATTCTAGATGACCTGGCGGCCATTTTATTTGTTTGGTGTGTCCTAATTTGAAGCAGGCAAAACTGGAAACTAAGGGGATTGGTTATACCCTATGAGTATTCTAATAGGACCCATTTAAAATTTCCTGACAAATAGCAGTGACCAATATTTATTAGAGAAACAGATTGAGACAGATGTTGGACAAAAAGCCATTTGAACAGCTCACCATATGATTATGGTGGGCTAAAAAGGAAAAAGTATATATAAAACATCTCGCATCTAAAATCTCTTTTATATTCTGGAAATGGGAAGGCCTAGCTACTTCATTTTCTCACATGTATGTAAATTATGAATATGAAAATATTAGCAAAATTACGTAACATATTTATATAAGGTAAAATAGAATCGAATTTTTTCATATCTGCTCTGCGACTAGACTGGGAAATGGAAAAAAAAAAATGTTTTTAGTATCTTATCAACCGTTATTTTAAACCCAGCATGATAATGATAAAAATAGTCTATAGGTCAACATGAAAAAGAGCAATTTAAACCCTGATTATACCAATGGTGTAATTTGTCTTCACAGAGTTATCCCCCTTATATTTCATTTATCTAAGATCTCCTTTCTCCTGCTGCGTTAGGAATTTATCACAAGTTCAATGAGGATTGGAATAAACTCTTCACACAATCAAAGTAAACATTAAAACTGTGTCAAGTACACTACACGTACCCTATATTGCAATAAAGGAGACACTCAATCAGCTTAACATGTATAATCTTACATAATTTCTTGTACAAAGCACCATATATTTCAATTTAGAATTTTTCTTTAAAATAGCCTCAGTGTTTAGGACCAATTCTTCTTATTTTTCATCATACAACCCCTAGAAAATATGCAACTTAATTAATTAAAAGGGATATTCTTCATGGAGAATTTCTTATTTTTACCTGTATAATGAAAAAAATTCCCATGGCTTGAGAAAAAGACTTACAATTTTGTTAAATAGATTGGAGCTAACATTCTGTCATACACAAAAAGAAGAGTACTAGTTGAAACAGAATCCAGTAAGGGATCCCTGTCCCACTGCACTTAAGTTTTTCCTATAAACAGTAACCCCCCCTTAACTTTTGCGGGGTTTGTTTTTCACACTCGGAACAGCTTAAGCCCCAAAAGGTATGATTTTCTTTTAAGAAATGGTTAATCAATTCTCTAGTTATGCCAGAGATAAATGATCCAATACTTAGTTACAATTTTGGCTGGGATCCTTAACTTTTTTAGTTTTCATTTCATACGACGTTATATTAAATGAGTGTGGTAACGGAAGTATCACATGTGATTAAAATCATTATCTTGTAGTATTTAAAGTGATATGATAGACTTTCTTCTAGACATACTCTGTGTAGTTCAGAGGCTGAAGGTAAAAAGTTTAACAGAATTTCGGTAAAGCATGTAAGTCCTAGAAGTTTTCACTGTAGAGCCTTAAAAGAAGCCCTTGCTGGTAGGGCCCTATTAGACATTATCTAGAACGGAGTACCTGTTAGGGCCCTATTGGACATTATCTAGTACGGAGTTCCTGTTAGGGCCCTATTAGACATTATCTAGTACGGAGTACCTGTTAGGGCCCTATTGGACATTATCTAGTACGGAGTACCTGTTAGGGCCCTGTAAGACGTTATCTAGTACAGAGTACCTATTAGGGCCCTGTAAGACGTTATCTAGTACAGAGTACCTGTTAGGGCCCTATAAGACATTATCTAGTACGGAGTACCTGTTAGGTCCCTATAAGAGGTTCTAGTACAGAGTACCTGTTAGGGCCCTTTTCAACGTTATCTAGTACGGAGTACCTGTAAATATTGACCACTTGCTACCTGGACAGTTTGTTTTTCTTTCTGATAACCAGAAAAATACTCAAGTGTCTACAAGCCTATTACAGTAACTCTAAGGTCATCATAGACTTGCACAAGTCCCATTATCATACATTGTTTACAGTACCTGACCTAGAAATCACCCTTCCCCTTAAAACCCCCTGACCACAACTGAATTTGCAAGATAAAAAAATTCTTGGTTATATGCAAAGAGAGTCTTCTCACAAATTTGTTAATGTCCTTTTCATAAATTAATATCCTCACAAATAACCGAAAACTGTATGAAACCACAGAAGTTGATGATATTTACATTTCCTGTATACCCCATACATGATATATTAATATTACCAGAAGAAATTGCATTCATAGGGCTATAAAGCCAATTGGATCAGTGTCATTCTAATGTTTCTCCTCCTTATCAAATAATGTGAGACAATACCGTAAGAAATTGTGGTGTTCATATATAGGGTTATAAAGCCAATTGGATCAGTGTCATTTTGAAGCTTTTTGTCCTCCTCTAATTACATGAAACTCTACGAGAATCAATTGCATAATTAAGGCTATTAAGTCAATTGGATCTGTGTCATTTTAATGCTTCCCTTGTCCTCCTTAGATAACTTGAAAACATTGTAGAAAGCATACATTAAGTAGATGTCGGGCTGTTCCAGAAATGTTTTTTGCAATGACAATCAAGACTCTTTAACACCGCAAACACGACAGAATTCTTATTTATTATATTTAGTTCACTTATAAATATAAATTTAGAATAATATAGATAATAATCTGTTCAGTCCCTATCTACAATCTATGATACTGTGAAAATCAAGACTGCACTCAGATTGCGAAAATTTCCACTAACTTGCAATTTATTACCTGAATGTGCTCTAGCTTTAAAACATGTTTCTCACACACAACATGATGTAACTTAACTGGTTTTCTGTTTACAGGGAGGCTTTTTTACAGAAGCGATATATATTCATATGGAAAACGTATGCAGAACACAACATTAATCTCTACCATCTTGGTTAAGTATAACCCCTGGGGTCATTGTTTGTTATGTGGTATTTTTATCTGATGTACTTTTAACACAGCCCTGCCCATTTATAGCTTTTAACCAATCTATAATCCCAGCTTATGACCTGTACGGTATATATATATACTTCTCAGCAGTTTTTAAAATCAACAACAAAAACAGAATTTTCCTCCTTACCTTGCATTACCCTCTTACCAACTATACAACTGATATACATGAACGATCTGTTAATATTTTCCATAAATGAATATTTTTGAAGAAGGCAGCTAACATAAGCTTGCAACAAGTAGCATGTATCTTTATTTCAAGCAAAAGCATGGAAAAAAATCCAGGCTTTTATGACTTACCCTGTGTGGTATTGCCTATATACAGCCGGAAACAAATATATATGTGGAAACAGCTATTGACGTGATGTTTCTGTAGCAGTAAAGCCTTGTTAGCTTCCGCACACATTTCCGTAAAATTTCAGTCTATGATACAACCTAACTACTGAAACTAAAAACAAAACATTCTGATAATGAAACATCTTATCATCATGTACATAAACAAACTTAATCAACTCAATAGACAATAATTTGGAAAAAAATCTTAATAAAAATTAGTCTTTTTCTAAAATTAAAATAACAGAACTTCGACTAATTGAATCATGCTACCGTAACGGTAAGTCTGCTGTTTTCAATAGTGCAACACTTGTTTAGTTATATATTGAAGTCTGAAGTTTTACGATTCTGATATTATTTGTATATACCCCACATATCACTGACGTTACTGCTAAGTTATAAGCGTTTTAGAAGCACACACCAACTTCTGAAGTATACACAGGTAATGGTGCATGTCCACAAGTCTGACAAACACTTCAGTTATATTTACAAAATACACTTCAGTTGTCAGTAATTTCACTGTTCACTGACTAGACAGGTAATATTTCATATCATGTACATGCCATAATGTTCATTTTTGAAATTTTCTTTTTCAAACTTACACCCACAAGCCATATTAAAGTGATAAGGACTGTGAGGAACAACACATTAATAAATGACCGATTTTTCAATTTGGTAGGGTAGGGGGATTGGGAGACATTTCTATCAAACAAGGTTTGCTATACTTAGAACACTTTGGGTTGAAGAGATTTGTAGATTTTTTTGTAATTTCTCCAATTATTTTCACTAGAAAGAAGGGACTTGTACTGTAAAACCTCAGACTGTACCCTGATAAACCTAACTTAATTAAGTTGATTCACCCAAAAAAACAAAACTATGACAGGTATTTCAATATCATACCTGTCCTTAAAATATAATTTTGTTGTTCCATCATGTAAAGGGAAAGATATCTGTACTTTTTATTTTAACGGGATCCATGACTGGAATAGTCTGCCTGACAAAATCAAGGGTATAAAATCCATATATGCATTTAAGGCAGCAGTGAAGAAACATCTCGCTTTTAAATTTCAAAATTCATGCTGATAACACAATTATATGTGATTGTGGTGGCACAAAACAAGTAGACTTTGCTGGTAGGGGGATCCCCAACCCTAAGAAAACAAACTTTGTGTCACTGCAATCCACGTGCTGACGAC
Source organism: Mizuhopecten yessoensis (assembly GCF_002113885.1). NCBI lineage: Eukaryota > Metazoa > Mollusca > Bivalvia > Pectinida > Pectinidae > Mizuhopecten > Mizuhopecten yessoensis. Next base: position 893,211 of record NW_018405619.1, read on the forward strand.
ATCTGTACCGTATTATTACTTTTTATTTTTTTATTTTATTTTTTAAAATATAAATAGTTTGAAAGTCACGGTCATATTTTAAGTTGGGCTAACTATTTAAACCTGAACATATATATATGTGTGTATTTTAGATTATATAGTCATTACGGAATTACTATAGGTACTGACAATAAAGTTAATATGTTGTCATTCATTCCCTCCTGCCAAAATCTTTCCCCGTGATCAATATAACATGGACCCCATTGGAAATAAGCTTTCAAGCTTTCATGGGCTATCCTCAGGTGTATAGATCAATGTTTGTGTTGTATTAATTGTATAAATATAATTACCTATATCTTAAAATCAGTTATAAATTTTAGTTTCATATATAATATAATATTTTAAGATAATACAATATTTTATTACTGACGATAATTTAATGCATGTAGGTTCATCAATATTTCAGCGTCCGGAGAGCTTGTAGGAAGGGGATGCCTGTGATATTCTGTTTAAATTTTTTATTAATATATATGTATGTTGTACTGTAATATGTATGTCAACTGTCATGTTACATGTGATGTCTATGATCTATTTCCTGAAATAAACATTATTATTATTATTATTAAGTTTGATTTTAACACTTTATTGTTATCCTTCATCGAAGCAAGCTACATGTACTCGACACATGTCATTACTCTAGACCTCTTGGTCAGTCAGTAGTTAAATAAAAAATTATGGACAGATGGACAGAGGTGGTCTTAATACTGAACATGGGGTTTACTGCCAGTAAAATCTGTTTAACAAGGGGTAGGCTTATTGCTGAACAAAGGATTTTTACATGTAAAACCTTTTTAACAAACAGGTGGTTTTAACGCGAAAAATAGAATTTAATTACCAGCAGAATGTGTTTAACATGGGGTGGTCTTACTACTGAGCATGGGTTTATCACTGGCAAATTACGGTAAACATTTAACTGTGTATTCACGTTACTAAAGATATTGATTATATACATTATGGAGTTGCCTTTTTAAAATTTGTTACAATTTCAATTTTATTTGCAAGCTTGTGATTTTAAACAAGATTGGATGCAAATGTATTTAATTAAATTTCAACCTTTTAAGTTTTTCATCTCAAAAATGGCCTCCGGCATATCAATTTTCAATTTGATAAGTTTTATTATTCAGTGTTTCCTGATCTCGTACCAGGTACATTAATGCACACAGCATATGTTTAGGAAACTTAATACACAGGTGATGTTAACCTTACAGGTACATTTTTACCTGTGGGGGAGGGGATGGTTGACTTAGTGACCTTCCCAAAACATACCTGTATGCACCTCAAACAATCCAAAAAGCAATAAGCCTGTATGTACAGTCTGGGTTACCTTTACAGGTAAATCACACTCCATCATCAAATCGTCAGCACGCCAGGGGCCACAGGGAGGGTGCCATTAACACCTCTGGGGCCACAGGGAAGATATCATCAGCAACTCTGGGGGCCACAGGGAGGATATCATCAGCACTTCCAGAGGCAACAGGGAGGGTATAGTTATCACCTCAGGGGGCCACAGGAAGGGTATCATCAACACCTCTGGAGGCCCCAGGGAGGATATACCATCAACACCTCAACAGTTATCAGGGAAAGTATTGTAAGCAACTGAGGGTCACATATGGCATATCATTGTCACATATAGGGGCCACAGCAAGGATAAAGATAGCACCTCTAGATCTGGGGGCCACAGGGTATGTATGAGTGCCACCAAGAGGCAGGTTGAGATATTGGCAGGGACTTTGAGGTAGAAAGGCAGTGTTGTCACCTCTGGAGCCGAAGTTGGCAAGTCAACAGGGAGATGGCGGAGTAGAAAAGGGGGAAAGATGAGGCCGGAAAGTATTTTCAAACACAGAAAATTTAAGCATATGGACTTGAAAAGAGACCACATTTCATTTGGGCTAAATACTTCCAACTGATGTTCATACAACCAGATTTCAATGTTCATACAACCAGATTTCAATTTTTAGCAGAAAATCTAATGTATTTCGTATTCCCTCTCGAGACCTCCAGATGAAATAAACACTTGGTAATTTTTGTGTTCTCCTAGTGTCAAATAAATCTTTACAGATTAGACATATAGGACCTAGTATGATTTTTGTTTGTTCCCCCACACAATCACTACAAAGCATGTAGTCGTTTTCTTTCATGAAACACAGGTAAACAATGATATATCAGTCATCCTGACATCTGTGAGACAAGGGTGACCCACATCTAATTCTGACGATGTGCAAACTAGGTCAATTTTACATACTTGCAATCCCTAGCCCCATCAATATCAATACTAAATGCCTGCAGTATTAACTCATTCACCCCAACATTTTTTAACTAGACTTGCCCAGTCTTTAATTTGGTAAGTTTCAAATGTGACTTGAGGGGTGAATGGGTTAACAGTGTGATTCCAGCACTGCCTGCACTCACATTCTATGACCAAACCATAACAGTGAAAAACATCTGCATATCATATTTTTTGGAGGCTGTCACCATTATATCGGATACATTTACACTTAATGTAATTTGGCATTTATTGGTCTTCTTAAACAGATAGAGGAGAGCTTGGATGGAGTGTTGATCCATACCGAAGAATTTTTCAGGTTTTTGCAGATGTTCATCAACCAAGGGGCAAANGTTATATATTTTTAGTTATGCAATTTCATTTTGTTACAGTAAATTCCATTACTTCTATTTGTATAAAAAGTTCACAATAACACTTTCAAGGCCATTGATTCTTACTTCATCTAGTTCTATTGATGTTTCCAAGCTCCTTACCCTACTCAAACTTTAAACTGAAAAATAAATCATTCCTTGAGTATTCTGCATTTGAGCTGAACGGGACTAAAAGTTCCCTGTCGCTTTACGACGTTTGAAGTACCAATCATAAAAGCTCTTTGTTTACACTACCTACCCCCAGTTTGATAAATTCACTGTAAATTTACTGGTGCCGATGTTTGATGAATTTTGTCAATAATTTTAAACGCCACATAATACATTTGATGAATTCTGTCAACACTTTCAGATATATTGACTTTTTTAAGACCGAGGAGTACCTGGTAAACCTGAGAGAAGATAATCACAGCTAACAGAGCTAGCCAAACATTGGGCACCAAGTCACACGCAATGTCATTGAAAATGAAAAACCTCATTCAATGTTTGTATATCGAACTCAACAAGACACTCTCAATCGCCCCGGATCAAGAAACTGTATATAACTTCTCCGACAGCCATTCATACGAGCTCGGTAAATATGCAATATCGTTTGAATGAATGAAGTATAGAGACATATTACCATATCCTTAACTTAAACATGTCTAAATACCCAACACCTTGTTTGTTCAATAACAGCCAAGAGATCTGACGATCAGTGTACGACGTGTAGGGCGAGGTCTTACAGAGACCTGTTAGTACATACAACAATATCATCAGGGTCAGTGTTGACTTTGAATCGTGTGTGAAAAGCTCCCATACAGACAAGTGTCCGACAGCATATTAAAAGTCTGGCATTGATCAAACTAATACATTATGTTGACTTATTCTTGCATTTTCTTTTTCTGCAGGTCTCTGTCATATTGCTAGGTTTTGTGTAAATATATTTTTGCAATCTTCTGGCATTTTTAAGACTTTGATTAAGCCAATACCTATTTTGCAGATTTCTGCAGACTCAAGAAATTTTAAACAATAATTTTTAAATTTTGATTTCTGAATTGTTCTGCAAGGTTTATCCACCATGCATTGAGATAAACCCCATCCCACATTTTGAGCAGATTTTCAAGACAAAAATATCAAATCAGGAAATAATTATGGTGTTTTTTTGCAAATAAGCTAAACCTCAGAAATCAACTCAGTATATATTTACAATTCAAGCCCATTTAAAGTCCCCCAGACTTAACAAGGGTCAAACAATGCACTACATCAGTTATTACTGTGTTGCTAACACACATATCAGCGCCGTATGACAGCGTATATATTGATTCAATCTTGTCTGCGTCCTCACCAACACGCCTCCTGAATCCTGTTTCACCACTGCCTTGAGTTCCCCTCTAAGGGCAGTATTGATTTCACCGCCACGTCTGACTCTGTATAATCCTTACATAACAAGATCAGTTTGATATATCGCCACCTAATTTTTACAGCCCCAATAACTCAGCTATAACCATCAGGTATCCACTGGTGGTCTCGTCACCTGAATTAGAGGGTAATTCTCAGGTATTTAAATATTGGTTTGTGATTATTTCCAATTATCTTAATTCTGATCACGATGTATCAAATTGTAACTGTTATGTATCACTTTTCCTGTCCTTCCCTGTAACTATATATATTGATCAATATTTTGCCTGAACCCGACCTGCTCTATACCTTGTTTTTCAATAAGGAAATATTGATTTTTCTATCTCTGAATAGACAGAACCTTTCGTTTTGATGTAAATAACTTGGTCCTCTGAAGTGACAGCTATAATATCTTACTTCATATATTATGGGTTTTCATGACCATAATCTGTAATTTACAAATGATCCAACTTAATTAAAACTCTGACATCATAATATCGTATTTAAAAAAATATATATGACAATATTGATTTTCTTTTGCAGATAATGACACAAAATGTCACCATTTTCAGTCCCTCGCTGTGACAATTTTTAAGATATAAATCGCCTCATTTATTGTCTGCCCTCAAAATTACCTCCCTTGATATGATGTAACAGGCGTGTTCTGCACATGATCTGCCACAATGTCTACAAGTTCTCCCGTAACGTTGAATACATTAACTTCTCCATAATGATCTGGGTATCCTAATTCAAATCTCCCTTGTTGGAAATTTTACAATTTTTCCATTTTAAAGGAATATTGATCTGTATCGTGTTCTTCTCAATTATACATCAGCAGACACGTACATCGCCAGGACTCCAGACAAAATACAGATCACGTCTGTTGTCTGTTCACATTCCTTTGTTACCATTTCACATTCCTTTGTTGCTTCCCTTTGTTGGCACAAAACATGTATACAACATCACGGAGTCTAGAAGAACTCAGTTATCATAGAATCCTGGTTTCCTTCAACTTTGCAACAGGTGCCTATACGTTCAACCAAGTATTTTATTTTTCAAGTTCTGTCAAATTTTTATATGTAATTAGAAACTGATTAAATGTTAAGCCAAATTAAATTTATTATTCGAAGAGTTCTTAAATTCTTGTATTGATCCACATCGTTAGAAGTAAATAATTATATGATATATTAACGTAGAACTCGTATTTGTGGAGCTGAGATCCATTTGCATTAAATAAAGAATTAAATCTCAAGCAATTCAAAATCAACAAGAAATATCAGATTTAAGGATTTTTTGTAATTACCCAGACAGGGGCAGTAATAACGTTAAATGTGGTACGTCCATACAGCTGTTACGGACAGGTAGAATGTACTTCAGCAGACTGTTATGTAAAATGATTGATATAGAAAAAACATCAATATTTCTTCCCTTATCAAACATGTATCAGGGACACCTGTATGTGTCCTTTGAATTTAAAATGAACAAGATTTGAATTTCATATCCTGTAAACCATTTAAATCAAATTATATTGAAAAAAGTATGAATATAGTTATATCAGTTGTGTGTAAAGATATAAAAGCTCAAAACTATATTGAGCTCATAATTCATATATATACAATGTATTTTTGCAATTATCTCTTCCACTGTAACATATAGCTTACATTAGAAAATGTGTGTAGAATAGTTACAATGACACTGTCTGTTTTTACGGACAGGTATTGGATAACAAATCTCAATCTCAACCCCGGCCTTATAAAATGATTTAGTCTCAATCTGTAAAGTTAGCGACACGAACAGTCACTTGCAATACGTATCCATGCATACTTAAGGTAGAGTCCGAGTTCTCTGTATTGTATCTCCAAGGAAAAAGAGTTCCAAATTGTTGATTATTTTTATACAACAGCAAAGAGTTGTAATGAAAGAAATATGTACTGTTAGCATAGACAAAGACTAGTTTTAACAGGTTCTAGTATAGACAAGTATCAATAAGGACAGGTTCTAATATAGACAAGTATCAATAATGACAGGTTCTAGTATAGACAAGTATCAATAATGACAGGTTCTAGTTTGGATTGAACAGAGACTAGTATTTATAGAGGCCTGAGTATAATAAGTCTGATTATATTATAGGTTCTGATAATGATGGACTAGGGGATCCTGAGACTGCAGTTTTGTAAGTCAGAAAAGGAAAGCCTATTCACATTAATACAAAGGTGGACTTTTGTGTCTGGAATGCATAAAATCTAATTCCTGACAATGTTATTATTTTCTCATTAAACAAACTTCCTCACCAGAGAACCCATTATTTTGGGGGATTACAATGAACATGTGTATTGAGCTTTGGGGTATGTTAACAGATATACCTCTATACCAGGTAAATTATCTGTACCAAAGTCAGAGCCCCTGTATTGTGCATTCTTTACTGCCTTTCCCCATCATCCTTACAACATTTTATCACTTGCCCTATGTACTGCATGCAGTACTAGGATGTGGCAATACCTGGTTACAACACAAGAATTGCAAATATAATGTATCTTTATGCCTGTATGCAATTTCTGCTTCTTTCTATACCAAACGGATCAATATGTAAAATAACCGGCATGTCTAGAATATGAAGCCATAGACACAAAATTTTGTTCGCATTAGACTAGATGAATTCGTTTAAGAATTGGAATTATTAAGCTCATGAAAATGTAGGAAATTGTCGACTGACTCGTCATATGGTCTTAGACACCAACAGCATGAGTGTCTGGCGATGACAATGTCTTCATAAAATTACAAGTTGATATAGAAGCAATATGAAGCGTACAAACCTGGTCCAAGGATCCGGCGCTGTAAATACGCGGACATCTCTGTCGTTAAAATCCCAGGTAAATATAAACAACCCTCTCATCCACTCTCGAGTTTCCCTAATACACAACGCTCCGATGTTCTACCCATAAATACACTCACCATTCAATACATTCAAAGCCATTTACAGTTCGATGAACTCTGAACCTACAACCTCTGACCCTAGCATAGCTTGTGAACTTTGACCTGTGAGTTCAACATAACAAGGAAAATATTATTATTATTCATTCGTTTGAGGTGGAGATGAAGAAAAATGACTGGGGGCGTCCGGATCGTTTTGCCTTTAAATTGGGGAGAAATTCTTAATAATTAGCCTGGTGGAACAAGAAAGAATTTTGTGCGCTCAGCTGCTCAATGAAATGTATAACAGATACTGCCTGCGTTTTCTCCAGGCACAAAGGTGGTTTTGTAACAGAAATACAATACAAGATCATTGTTGGCTTATAACAATAACGCTGAAATATCTCTACTAGCTGTAACAAAACAATAGATTTTACCTGGTCTGTTTATATAGACAGAACAACTTCAAATTATATTCCAATCTCAAATATCAATATCAGGGAAAAATAAATATACTTAATATTGATAATTTTGATTTAAATACTAGGATAAAATTTCTTAGATTATTTAATACATGTACTGGCTTTTTGTTTACATATCGGAGGAATTTCTGCTCGGGAATCCGTCTGACAAAGGAACCCTATCCAGTCGTAGATTATTAATTAATGCCTGTTTAGTGTCAGTTTCCTTGGGTTAACACATGGTTTAAACTAAATTCCACCACAAATGACTGTGTACGCTTAACATGTCAGCATATGTGTGTCTATATGTATTAAAATAAATTAAAATTTGTTGAAAATTAATACAGTGCAGATCCCGAGTAATATTGGTTTGTTATCAAGATGTGTCAGCTAGCAGCCATTGCACGCTTCTCTGGGTGAGCAGACGACAGCAGTTACAGGCGCAAATCATCAATATGGAAATGCATGACTCATGCATACGAGGTGTAGGAGGATTCGCCACACGTAATATTCACACTGTGTGGTATGCTGGCATGTCCAGGCCCTCATGACGAAAGATAGGAAGTGTCGAATTTAATTTCTTACGTGTTACACAATCAAACACAAGGTTCTTATTTAATCAAAAATAATATTCAAAGCCCCAGGATGGTAAAAAAAGTCTTACACTTTGTCCAAATTCTAAAAGTCAATCAAATAGATATTCCTGTTAGAAATCATCCAGTCTAAATCAGGTGAAAAAGTCTGTAAAATCACATTTTGTTATGAAAATGAAGTATTAAAAAACATCATTAACCAATGTTGAAATAAATTCAGATGCTTAATTCTGGCCAGATTGGTGACAAAGTGAAGACAAAAATAGAGAATGATTAAAAGTTACCAGTTTATTAGACTATTATAAACATCACAGATCAGGTATGATTCATGGAAAATACTGCATTGTCATTTCTATATCCCACCCCTCCTTATCAGTCCAAATACCCCAATATCAGCTCTTTGGAGCTTTACATCTGTCTGGGAAATGATGATATGACTCTGTGAATTAATAAAATCAGTAGACTAAATAGGAATTACCCGATAATACACTAATTTTACACTGTAATTCTAATTAAATACGAAATCACCAGTTCAAGATCTTTTCACTGACTTTAAATATCAGGGCTTTCAATAATAGACTCTTGAGAGTATGTTTTTGACTCCCTAAAATGATTGTTTTTTCTTAAGAAGAGCTCTATTTTACATATGCATTCTATTTTACTTCTGAAATGGCTAAATGTCAAAGGTTAAATGAAAGCCTCGATTTCTGAACCAAGAAGTTGGTTAATATGGACTATTTTTTCATTTTAGTCTTAAATGAAAAATCATTTTTTATATTTTCCCGATTGACTTGGTGATTAGTGTAAAATAACATACCAGGTAATGATTCATTCATAACACAAAAATTTGAAAAAGAACAGACTATAGTTGAAGATATTTTGATAAAGTTTCCAGATTATGAAGGTTTCTAGATTATAGAGGTTTCCATATTGTACAAGTTTCCATTTTATACAGATTAATTTAACACTGTCTGTCTGTGCCAGTTTTAGGAAAGTTTCCAAGACTATTAAGCACTATCAACTGTAGATATAAATATATTGCCGTGTACTGCAGATTGTAGGTATAAATATATTGAAGTGTGCTGTCGTCTACACAGTGAAATTGCACTAACCACAACAAAGTAATTAAAACATGTAAATTTAGACTCTTCTGTCAAAACTTTTAAAAACCCCAACCTGTTTCCATCTTTAATACATTCGTAATGAATATTTGTCATGTTAAGATGACGAAATGCTGACCTTCCCATGTTTTATAACAAATTGATTTACACTTTTAAACTTTCGATGGGTAGAACTAGATATCCTGTGACATCACGCACTGATTATATGTCGGGTAAACAAGTTGTCGGAACTACAGGTGACGTTGGTTGTTCTTATATTTACCACAATACATGTACAATAAATCAACATATATGTCTATTGTGAGGTAAATTTATATCATTACAAAAGCGATTTAAAAATGAAAGATGACACAGAATTTCTGATTTTGCTTAATAGGATTGATATCAATAAGTTTAAACAGGAATTGTCAGGCAAGTCTACTATACCCACTTGTGTTTTTTTAATGCAACGTCTAGGTGAGCTGAAAATTATATTAATGAAATAAATGTAATGTAATTAAAGCGATTTAAAAATGAAAGATGACACTGAATTTCCAATTTTGTTTAATAGAATTGATATCTATAAGTTTAAACAGGAATTATCAGGCAAGTCTACCTATACCTTATCCACTTGTGTTTTTTTTAATGCAATATGGCAAGGTGAGCTAAAAATATACCAATGAAATGAACTTGGGTGTCCATATTATAGTAAGAGACTGAAAAGGCATGTAATTTATAGAGATTTATCTGAGAATAATAATTTGAACTGTCTTAACACAGTAATTCCCTACTGACAGTATCGTACAGATACTGTAACACACAATTTTCATGGGAGCTCAACTGTTTGAAAACATTAACTTCTAAATACCAGCAAGTGATTCAGTTGACGTAAATATACTTTTTGTAAAATTGACTATGAAGGGACCAATCTAGACTTGGTTCACTACCGTTTATGGGTAGTTTCCCCCATAGAAGAACATTCCCCTGTTCTTTGAAATTCCCTCTATGTGCTTCAAAATTCCCCTATTTCAACAGGAAAATAGCGGATTTTCTTCAAAATATTTCCCCTATATGATTTCTTTAAAGTTCAACAGTTAAAATGCATAATACTGCATTCTGTATATACATTTTCTTCACATAATTTAAACAAAACATCTACAATTTTAAGCTTGAAGTTGTTTATAAATTGAAATATACTACACACATGTACATTGTATGTTCGACAAAACATTTATCTTTTACTTTCATGACGCTTAAAAACCTTGTATCAAAATTTTAATTTCCCCCAAATCTGAAAAAGGGTAGATTCCCCTCAAAACCTAGACTGATCCCTGATATGATAAGTACTTCAGAAAGACAATGTTCCAAAACACTGTCCACAGGGTACAACATCTCTGAAACATAGACCCAGGCTGGTCTTCCAATGGCCCAAGTCTGACCCTAAACATCACAACCATGACCATGAACTGTATTTGGACCACATTTCCTATCTGACCTTATGTCAACTAATAAAGTAAAATTTTATGCTTTTACAACTTGAACATCTAGTGATTGATGACAAGGATCCTAATGCCATCTATCTTATACATTTATATATCTGTTAAAGTGGAGATCACCCTACATTACCTTCAAACATATAATGTCCATTTTAACACATCTGCCCCTGAAATTTCATAATGAACTATTCCAACCTTTGAATTGGAAGAGTTCAAATGTGGATTCAGGGGTGAATGAGTTCCAAAGCCCTGTAATGACCACACTACCTTGCTAATATATTTAAATGTCTTGCTTACAAATTCTTCACCAATTTTACTTCATAGTTCGCACATGTCAGCCTTTTGAACTTTTATGTTTAAATCTCCATTGTCGAAATTGTCGCCCAAAACACAGATCAAAAAGACCTGCCTATACTTTGTATACCCAGATCGAATATAACATGTCATTTTATTTCAAATGGATCAGTCCAAATGGATCAGTCCAAATGAATCAGTACAAAGAAATTGAATGGATTGCCAAAAGTTTACAGTAAAATTCTGTGCCAATTTTTTTTTTGTCTGTTGATTACTTTTCCTGTATTTAAAATAAGGAAAAATGTTTAAATATTTGTTTCCATGAATTAAAATTGGTGTACTGGTAACATTGATGAAGATGAGGACAGCTGTCCTACAATAGCAAAGGAAGTTAAGTAAAAAGAATTTTCCTCCTCAACTTACCACTGAATCATGGACATTATAGAAAATAACTTCAGACAACCTGGCCCATGAAGTAAATTATGCTCTTAGACCTACACTGTCTTACACTGTAAGTGCCTATGGGTTTACTGTTAAGTTCAAACACTGTCCTCTGGGCTAATCAAAGGATAGATGTCTCTCCCCTCTACAACCTAATGTGTCTAAATGTCCCCTTCCCCTTTACAGTCTGATGTATTCTCCACAATGTCCTCTGGGCTAATTTAAGGATATATGTGTCTCCCCCTCTACAGCCTAATGTATCTCAATACCCCCTCCCCATTTATAGCCTGAGATATTCCCTACACTGTCTTCTGGGCTAATCAAAGGATAGATTGTCTCCCCCCTCTAGAGCCTAATGTATCTCAATGCCCCCTCCCCCTTTATAGCCTGATGTATTCCCTACACTGTCCTCTGGGCTAATCAAAGGATAGATTGTCTCCCCCTCTACAGCCTAATGTATCTCAATGCCCCCTCCCCCTTTACAGCCTGATGTATTCTCCACAATGTCTCGAGTCTCCCCCCTCCACAGCCTAATGTTTCCTGAAGCCCCCTCCCCCTTTACAGCCTATGAATTCCCTACTTACATGTCTTTCTTTACCACAAGGTAATGACTTTATGATAGGGCATTTGGAAGGTGTTCTAGCATAAAAATTCCAGTTGTGTAAATTTAAATTGAAGACTACGCCCTCGATTTCTATATAGTGTGGTAATTAACCCTTGGTAGATTCGGACCAGCAAACGTGTGTCAAAATCTCTAATCCTCCCTATAACCGTTTCCTGCTGGATGGTGGCCAAAGATTCACCAATAAATATCATCCGTCTTTGTACAGGTACAGCAAGGAGGTTCAAATTTTACAATGACACCAGAAAACCTTCACTTGAACTTATAATATCACCAGGAATCACTTCAGCATTTAATCCAATGTCAATATAATCAGAGCTGATATGTCAGGTGTTTTCAAAATTCAAAAACAAATCTGGTTTATAATGGCTATAAATATAACTTTATACTTCAATAGATTTAAAACCTATTGTAACCTTCAGATTTCTTGTTTTTCTTTTTCTCCTCTCATCATCTTTTTGGTTGTTGTTTACAAGGGCACATCTGGTTAGCCTGCCGTCAGAACAATGTGGCAGGATGGCTCTACGAAATGGACCTACAGTGGTCCATTGCTTTCAGACACTGTCATCCGTATATCAGACCTTACTTGTTGCAATGACATGAAACTTTACACAACCGTACAAATCATCCCCATCATCACATCACATATTGGTCAACATTACATACCTGCAACTGATGCGTGTGGAGCATTCAAAGCCGATTTCCTTGCTGCCGATTTATCTTTCCGCCTCTTCCTGTCCGAACTTGACCTTTGAACTTTGGAACTACTGTCACTGTCAGTTGTTGTAACTCGTAATCCACCAACAGGCACTTCCTTATCCATATTTGTAGCTTCTTGTATTAATCCACTTTTTGCAAAACTATCAGTAAATGATGTTTTTATAATTGACCTACTTTCACTTTCATCTACTTTCACTTTTTCTATACTTGATACTTTTGTATCCATATCACTGGATTTTTCCGAGGATTGTTTTGTAAAAGCCTCCACTGGACTTTTCCGTGGTTTAACAAAAGACTGTGTTTCCCTTGTTAGATAACTAGACTGCTGAGATTTGGTACAGACTGTGATAGGCGACACCTGTTCTGTTTGACTAGACTGTACAGCTATTGTGGAGTTATCAGCAGCCTCTGCAGCAGACTGTTTCTGTCTGTTGTCAGGTAATTCCAGGCCTCCATCACCGACCTTACCCAATCTGTGGGAGAAAGCATAATAAAGATTAAAAGTTACATAAACATGGTCAAAATCACGTTTTCCAAAAGTCTGCCTCACAAGGCAATTCAGACAATAATGTTTTTGTTTAATTCAGGGCAACATCTGTCTGCATTGTTTTATTAATGATACCAAAGTTGATAAATAAATACGGAGTAAAGAGTCTCACATGAAACATTATCTATAAGATTAAAGCCCATGGGAAAATTGTTCTGTAGAACATATAAACAATAGACGGGAGATAACACTATCCAGGTTCTCTGTTAGATATACAAGGAATCTTCAGATCCCTCAGGTCTCTACAACCAACAACATACAGACTAGCAATTAAAGATCCCTCAGGTCTCTACAACCAACAACATACAGACTAGCAATTAAAGATCCCTCAGGTCTCTACAACCAACAACATACAGACTAGCAATTAAAGATCCCTCAGGTCTCTACAACCAACAACATACAGACTAGCAATTAAAGATCCCTCAGGTCTCTACAACCAACAACATACAGACTAGCAATTAAAGATCCCTCAGGTCTCTACAACCAACAACATACAGACTAGCAATTAAAGATCCCTCAGGTCTCTACAACCAACAACATACAGACTAGCAATTAAAGATCCCTCAGGTCTCTACAACCAACAACATACAGACTAGCAATTAAAGATCCCTCAGGTCTCTACAACCAACAACATACAGACTAGCAATTAAAGATCCCTCAGGTCTCTACAACCAACAACATACAGACTAGCAATTAAAGATCCCTCAGGTCTCTACAACCAACAACATACAGACTAGCAATTAAAGATCCCTCAGGTCTCTACAACCAACAACATACAGACTAGCAATTAAAGATCCCTCAGGTCTCTACAACCAACAACATACAGACTAGCAATTAAAGATCCCTCAGGTCTCTACAACCAACAACATACAGACTAGCAATTAAAGATCCCTCAGGTCTCTACAACCAACAACATACAGACTAGCAATTAAAGATCCCTCAGGTCTCTACAACCAACAACATACAGACTAGCAATTAAAGATCCCTCAGGTCTCTACATCCAACAACATACAGAGTAGCAATTAAAGATCCCTCAGATCTCTACAACCAACAACATACAGAGTAGCAATTAAAGATCCCTCAGGTCTCTACATCCAACAACATACAGACTAGCAATTAAAGATCCCTCAGGTCTCTTCATCCAACAACATACAGACTAGCAATTAAAGATCCCTCAGATCTCTACATCCAACAACATACAGAGTAGCAATTAAAGATCCCTCAGATCTCTACAACCAACAACATACAGAGTAGCAATTAAAGATCCCTCAGGTCTCTACAACCAACAACATACAGACTAGCAATTAAAGATCCCTCAGGTCTCTACAACCAACAACATACAGAGTAGCAAATTAAAGATTCCTCAGGTCTCTTCATCGTGCAACATACAGAGTAGCAAATTAAAGCTTACTTCCATAACAAGACAAAGCATAGAGGAATAATCCTAAATATTTGCAGTCAAACCTGTTCATGGGCCCCCCTTCTAAGAAGAGACCTCCTGTGTTAAGAGACCTCCTGTGTTAAGAGACCTCCTGTATTGAGAGACCTCCATTAAGACACCATCCCCATTAAGAGACCACTTGTATTAAGAGACCCCCTGTATTAAGAAACCTGCATTAAGAGACCACCTGCATTGAGAGACCACCTGTATTAAGAGACCACCTGTATTAGGAGACCACCTGTATTGAGAGACCACCTGTTTTGAGAGACCACCTGTATTAAGAGACCACCTGTATTAAGAAACCTCCTGTGTTAAGAGACCACTTTACATGTTCCTCATTTTAGTGAGTTGCTTCTGAAATTAACCTGTATTAAGAGATTAAGATATTACTTTTTATGTTCCAAATCATAGCAATTTCTTTTTGAATTGAACCTGTATAAAGAGACCATTTGGGTTAAGAGACAATTTTAAATGTTCCCCATTATATATATTTTTTTGTTAAATGAACATGTGTTAAGAGACCAACTGTGTTAAGAGACTACTTGTATATGTTCCCTATTATTGTGATTTCTTTGTGAATTGAACCTGTATTAAGAGACCAATGTTTAGACTTCCACTTGGTGGTCTCTTAGCACAGGTCTAACGATACATATGTACAACTGTTAGTCAAGAAGGCTTCTTCAATTCGACCGATCTTCATAAAAACCAAACATACATCCCAACTGCTCCAGTCTGCATAGATAAAAAAATGAGTATCGCACATTCACAAAAACGATACTAAATCACATAAACAACACTACATGTTGTATGCTGTATCTACTGATTGCCATCACTACATGTCCTACGCTGTATCTACTGATTGCCATCACTACATGTTGTATGCTGTATCTACTGATTGCCATTACTACATGTTGTATGCTGTATCTACTGATTGCCATCACTACATGTCCTATGCTGTATCTATTGATTACCATCACTACATGTCCTACACTGTATCTACTGATTACCATCACTACATGACCTACACTGTATCTACTGCTTACCATCACTACATATCCTACGCTGTATCTAATGAATTCCATCACTACATGTTGTATGCTGTATCTCGTCATTGCCATTACTACATGCTGTATGCTGTATCTACTAATTACCATCACTACATATCCTACGCTGTATCTAATGAATTCCATCACTACATGTTCTATGCTGTATCTAATCATTGCCATCACCACATGCCCTCCGCTGTATCTACTGATGGCCATCACTACATGTTGTATGCTTTATCTACTGATTGCCACCACTACATGTCCTATGCGGTATCTACTGATTGCCAGGGGTACATATGTCCTATGCTGTAGCTACTGATTACCATCGCTACATGTCCTACGCTGAATCTACTGATTGCCAGGGGTACATATGTCCTATGCTGTATCAACTGATTGCCATCACTTCATGTCCTAGGGTGTATCTACTGATTGACATCACTACATGTCCTCCACTGTATCTACTGATTGACATCACTACATGTCCTCCACTGTATCTACTGATTCCATCACTACATGTTTTAGGCTGTATCTACTGATTTCCATCACTTCATGTCCTAGGGTGTATCTACTGATTGCCATTACTACATGTTGTATGCTGTATTTACTGATTGCCATCAGTAGATACAGCCTAAGACATGAAGTGATGGCAATCAGGAGATACAGCATAGGACATATGTACCCCTGGCAATCAGTAGATATAGCGGAGGACATGTAGTGATGGGAATCAGTAGATACAGTGGAGGACATGTAGTGATGGGAATCAGTAGATACAGCGTATGACATGTAGTGATGGGAATCAGTAGATACAGGGTAGGACATGTAGTGATGGGAATCAGTAGATACAGTGGAGGACATGTAGTGATGGTGATCAGTAGATACAGCGGAGGGCATGTGGTGATGGCAATGATTAGATACAGCATAGAACATGTAGTGATGGAATTCATTAGATACAGCGTAGGATATGTAGTGATGGTAATCACTACATGTCCTATGCTGTATCTACTGATTGCCATCACTACATGTCCTACGCTGTATCTACGGAGCAAAAACCATACATTAATTCCAGACTTGCCAACTTAATCATAATTTGTCATTTTTTTCAGCTCTTGACAACCTTGTTTAAACTGCCATAAAATGACATCATGAGCACACATCCAGCAGACCTTTCTCAGACAATATTTGACATGTCTAAGTAGACATTTCACCTGTGTCAATTAGCATATAATCTACATACTTTGTTAACTCAAATAGAAGTCTTCACGGATAAAGTACAACGCATACACGTCTGATGCATATAAATGTGCAGATAGAATGCACAAACTGTTTTCATATGTATGTGTGGAAACGCTGTACATCCAATTCATATGCCAGTGATAGTAATTATCTGTAGAATTAATATTGTGGAAAATTTTAATTGGTAATTGAGTCTCACAGCAAATTAATGTGAATTTTAATCTCTTGCACCAAGAATTAACATTAAAAGGAAATCATATGCTACAGAAAGATATCGTAGAATACAAATAATTTATAACATGAATTTCACATCACAGAATGCTACACCAGAAAAGTGATATTGTGGAAAATTTAAATTGGCAATTTAATCCCCCAGCAATTTAACATGAATGTAATTAATCTCTTCCACAAAGTAAATTACTCTAAAAGAAAGGCATATAATTAGTAATTTACTACAGAAAGCTGATGATGTCGTAGAATACAATAAATTATCATATGAATTTCATTTCACAGAATGCTACACCAGAAGAAAACCTTACAAAAAGAAAGGAAGCTTAATATTAACACCTTAAGACCGCTAATATGATCTCTCATGATACTGTCTACATATTCGTGACAGACTATGCAAGCATCATCAGTCGCAACATGTAGACAGTTAACATACATAAAGATAAAAAAAAGTGATCTTGTGGTGTTGAGCATCCTTTAACTTTATAATGTTTTACTAGTGTGGCACTCTAGCGAATCCACCCACAGATCTGTCCGAGATCGCGACCACAATATGTCAGTCACATTGCGAGTGTTAGATCTTCTGACATTATTAATCAACATGAATAACACATGACTAATTCATATCACAGAATATAATTCCACTAAACTATGCATGAATACTACATGTATTGTACAACACTATACAACAATGATACAAATGAATACCATACAAATACACAGAATATATTTACCAAAAAATACAAGAGAATAGCATATAAATAAACCAAATACTTTTACCACAAGAACACACAGACTACTTTTTACAACAAGAATACAAGAGAATACCATCACAATACACAATGCTTTTTACCACAAGAATACAAGAGAATACCATCACAATACACAATACTTTTTACCACAAGAATACAAGAGAATACCATTACAATACACAGAATAACTTTACCACAACAATACAAGATAATGCTTTTACCACAAAGATACAAGTGAATACCATACAAAAATGATGTAAAACTTACCAAGTTAAAAAGATAGTTCACCTCTAAATCCCTATACCAGTATCCAGGAGCTTTGTGAGACACACCTGTCTGGCTTTAATCCAGACTCTTCTTTGAATCAAATATATATGTCCAGACTTTAGCATAAAGCTTGTACAAATGGTAAGTCTCTGTCAGTTATATTGTATAATTATCTTCTGACAAATCTTTATCTCTTTTAAATCCACACATCTATTTTTAGCTTCTAATTCCTCCAAACTGTTTGTATAACATTGTAACCTGTGAAATTTCCAACACACCCACGGTACTCGGACAGTTCAAATACAATGTGCTCCGGTAAAAACAGTAACTCACTCATCAAAGGTTCACACCTGTGTATGATGACGTATGATAGTTACATCACCCACCGGTCCTGATTACACTGTATATTTAACCATCAGAAGTTACAGGTAACTAATTGAAATATTTATACCTTTAGCCAATATGACACACCTGTAAAAGTTTTACCTGGTAAGTCACACAAACACACACACACACAGACAAACCTGTTTAAATCTGACCATAGACTCCAATGACAATGTTGGTTTTCACTAATCTGGTATTTATCTACAGAGATTTTACACAAGACATCAGTATACATCTGTATATATATACATGCCTGTACTGTCAAGGCGTTTTCTATCAGATCATACAGGTCAATTAGAGTGATGTCCCTTGATCTGTCACTTTACACAATTGACAACCTCAGCAGACATGAGTCATGAATTATGTACAAGCCTAAAAGTATACAGGACTATTACATGTTAAGTCCAATCACAATGCCCTCCAGGTATTCATTCTGTTCATTAAAAACAAATATAAGTATTAGGTCCAATCTACGCTATAGCTTAATACCAATGTTAACACATTCACCCCTATACATATCTAGGAATGACTTGCCCGTGCAGTCTTTGAATTGGTATGGTTAGGTCCAAATGTGACTTTAGGGGTTAATGGGTTAAAGCTTTGGTCAGCAACATCTTTGTTCTTGCCATTCTATCAATGCCCCCAGATCATGAAACAGTTTTTTGTAATAATTGTTTAAAGCTATCTTATACATTATACCCATATGTGCTGCCTTCAATATTGTACACATTTGTGCTGGAGTAATCTCCCTTAAAATCTAATAAAGATTTTCCTATAATTTATAATTACCTAACATTATCATACATTATCATGCATATTTCAATGTCAGAAATATATTATTTTGATCTATAAACAACATTGATTTAAAGAAATTTGACCGGAACCTAACAATAGAACTCTTTTTCAAATAAGGACATCTAACATAATAGGTAACATATAACCAAACTTGACAACTTTTTGAAATTTCAAGGGGGGAGATTCGGCTCAAAATTAAAACATAAATAAAATGTGTTTAAACACCCCCTTACAAAATAACCCTTTATAATGACACATTTTGAGTTGTTCTTTCCGATGAAATCATTAAATCTTGGAATATAGGAACATTTAAGCAAATTCAATGGTTGAAAATTCTAAAATTAAGGATCCAAAATTCGGGAGTCTCCCTCCTAAATAGGGAGGGTTGGCATGTATGTATATCCTTACCTCCAAACAAAACAGTCAATAGAACTACTGCTGAATATCAGTTGTAAATAATGAATGGCAGAATTAATTTATTGAAATTAGTCCTAATGCGGGGAAATATTTTGTAAACTTGCTACCTTTAGAACCGTTCATAAGGGTGAACTTGGTGACACAATCGAAAATGTTTAAATTGACTCCAATTTGAATGCAAGATGTGTGAAATTATGGATAACTGACCTTAATAAGGACAACAGAAGCTAAAAATGGCTGAAAACAGGAAGGAGAATGTGATGGATAAATGACCATAGGTTTGGAAAATTATGGACAGATGCATGATCATGACCATGAGTCATATTTGACACACATTACATCAGATATAAAAATAGCGTTCTCCTTCGTTTCCCCTAGCTGTTAAAGGAAGACCATAGCTCATCAAAGTCTATCTCTTACACGAGTTATTCAGCAGGAGTATTTTTAGTCATTACAGACAAGTATTAAATAAATCTGGAAATATTAAAACTTTGTGACAAGGTAAAACATTAATAACAAATACATAATTAACCTATGATGATTAATTCATTCACCCCTACATATCAAAACTGGACTTGCCCAGTCTTTGATTTGGTAAGGTTCAAATGTGACTTTAGGGGTGAATGGGTAAAAAAGGGACTGACAGTATGAGTAAAATAAGCACAAAACAATCCCAAACCTTTATCACGTCCCTTCCAATGGAATGGTAGTCTTTTGAGTGTGTATATCGGAGATATTAACAGTGGCTATGACATAGGATACAGATTCTACACACATGGTCCAGACTGAAATTAACAAACTACCACACGGAAGGTCACTCCCTGTTAATGTGACGTTCACAGCCCTACATATGCATTGTATTCTCACACAATCAATTGTGTATTCAAGTTTCCTTCCTTGGTAGACTCTGAGATAAGTGTGTACTCTACAGCAGAGAACAGTTGTCCTTCAATAGTAAACCACTTATGGATACATTACATGTGTACTTCTCATTATAAGGCCAAACTAACAAACTATTGAAATGTACATATCCTGGTTATATGAAATACACATAACTTCTCCACATCGGACATTAAGGCCACAAAAAAATATAAAAATGTATAGAATTATCTTAGTCATATATACTTTGTCTGGGTTACATCAACAAAATGAAGAATAGTTGAAAATTTTCATAAAAAAGTAGAGATACGTTTGGTTTATTTGTGTTGATTTAAAGACGAGCCAGGTTGTGGTGGTGGAGGAAAGCCGAAGTACTTGGAGAAAGACCACTGACCTGTGGCTATAGTACCTGGTGACTGTCCTTTGATAGGGCCGGGTCAACAAAATATAAAAATTTAAAGGATAAAATACAAAATATTAAAATATAAATGTGCATATTATTTTAGCAAGCTAAACTCGAGGATCATTTCAATAAATCAAGACTTCTGTACTAAATCTATTTATTCCCCATCCCTTATGAGTGAACCCTATACCTTTAACAATTCACGTGTCCCCTCCCTTGGGATATAAAATAACCAGCCTCAGAAATATATACATAAAATTCTTTGTTTGTTCATACATTTTTCAAAATAACTTTTTTTTTTTTAAGCAGATTTTTTTTCAAAATTTGATTTTATCAAACGCACAACTGGATTCAGGAAAGCGTTTAAAATATATGCCTGATTACAGATTAAACAGTTCAGTATCGTTTCACAAACAGAACACAATGTGCCAATCAACACAGAATACATTTGCAGTGCCTGAGAAACCTCCGATATACCCTAACTGTACCAAATCTAAACAAAACACAAAGAGAATGTGACAAAAGTAACAACTGTTCGCTAACGATCAACATTAAGCCGAAAGTTACAGAGAAAACTTCCACATGTCATCATTTCTTCTCAAGGCGAATGTTTCCCGTCAATCTGTTGACGTAGGACTATATGGATTTAACACCCGTGAAGCCCCTAAAGTGATGTATATATGCTCCTAGACCCGGCTTGTTCTTTCTCAGCAAGGCGATTGCCTAAACTTCAGATAACAGGTTTTGCCATTACATCAAAGTGCCGGAATGGCGGAATTCTCAGTCTCAACATTACGTAACACTCCACATAAATACTCTTTACATATGGTGTGTTTTATTACCAGAAGATGATAATATTACCCCTGATAAATGCTAAGGTGCAGCATAACATCAACCATATGGTAAATTTCAAACCACAAATCTCTTTTCTGATGGAACATTTTTTAGACCATAAATCCCTCTTCTAATGGGACATTTTGTTTCAATTAAATGAAATTCAGTATATTCAGTATACTGTTGATATCACCTTAAAATACTGAAGCAACTTTATATATATACGTCCATAAACAGACCAATGCTATTCTACATTTGAAATCTATTTCCATACACCTGTAGTTTATGTTCCTCACATCTTAGAAGTTGATCTCCAATACTGGGAGATGATATTTACCAGATTACCACTTGACATTAAAATGCGATACTATCTTCCTACACAGTATGTCTTCACCTTGTGACATTAAAAGCTCTGGTTATATGTGAAATGTCAACCCATTAAAATGGTTCTAATGACCAATAAGAAACCAACCGGGACTGACATATATTAGAAACCCACAAATATTGATCGATCAGGTACCATCCAGGATTAAATAGTGAGGAACCAACCAGCAACAATTAATTAGAAACTAACCAGAACTGACCAATCAGGAATCAATCTTGACTGACCAATCAACAATCATCCTAGACTAAGCAATCAGGAACCAAACTAGACTGACCATGACTCAGGAACCAAACAGGTGTAACCAATTAGGGACTATTAAGATCTCATTGATCAATGATTAACTTTATATGAGCTTCATAAATCAGGGACCATGACTCCAACTTCCTCATTCAAAAAAGGAGGAATATCTGGCCAACCAGAGACCCAATACAATACCCACCAAATCTGACCTCTTAGGAACCACCAATGCCTGGTCAATCATGAACCAGCCATGCCTATCATGGACAGAATGAAGACTGGTTTTCAGTCTAGTTGTTATTTTCTTATTATGGATATTGAACAAGACTTACATCAAAGTGTAGACTTGCTCAAGTCAATTAATACACAGAAAACAAGTAGTCATCTAGTCTGTCTAAATACACTAGTGCAAGAGAACAAATCAAGTCAGTTTAAAATACTGCCTGTAGGTCACTGACCTGTGGTCAAGAGTGGTCTCCTCCAAACACCTGGCTAGGTGTGACCAACTTCTGACCATCATTCCCCCTATAAATATGTCCACCTTTAAGTGGCCGTTATGACAGGAGACTTTTTTTTATATTTACATTAAATCAAAAACTAACTTCAAAGTCACATCAAAGGAGCTATCCCTGTTAAAAGTACAAAGTGAACTCAAGGTGACCCCCTTCCTCCTCAACGAAACCATCAAAATCCTATAGCATCCCTGTGTGTCAGGTTTTAGAAAGCCGAACACAATATACTGGAAGCTTGTTTATTGACAGATCAGCAAACAACATCTTTATCTGAAAAAGGAAACTTGAAACATGAAACTGTCAACCAGGTTCAATGCAATTTATATCTGTTGTTTTTAAATGCTCATGACCGTAATATAATGCAATGAAATCTAACTTTATTAACCCCTGTAATTATTGATACTGACATGACTATTTGTCACCTGTGAATACCGACATAACTTCACTAACACCTGAGTTTACCTACATGGTATTTACCTGTACATGACTTTATCAACACATGACTTTGCTGACACATGTATTTACCAACACATGACTTTATTGACACCTGTATTTACTGACACACACCTTCATTGACACCTGTATTTACCGACATGTGACTGATTTGACACCTAAATTTACCAACACACAACTTGACTGACACACGACTTTTGCCAAAATCAGTATTTACTAGACAGGCTATCAGCCCCTATATGTTTTTTGAAGAATTTTCGAGTTGCATTTTACAGTTAGCTTATCTCCCCCTAGTTTGAGAACTTAGGGTCTGATCAAATCTGGAAGAGCACTCTCTGGAAAAGTGGTGAGAGCAGAAAGGTGAAGCCCATATTACATGACCGAGATCATGCTGATTTGATTCAGTTATTAATATGTGGCTCTCTAGAATCAGACATCCAAGTAATCAAAACTAGTAGTGTTTATTTTTTTCTAAATAATTCAATATTCTAGAGACAAGGCCAGTCTTTGCTAACACATCATTTAAAGGACCTCCTATATATATAGATCTGAATTGATTTTATTATCCTAATTAACTATTAACCCCTTTATTAAATGACACCTGATTATACCACCATATGTATACTGTTATCCCCCGTCTTCACCGACACCCTCTCTTAACTGACCATATGTTTCACATACATTTTTTCTTTCTCCAAACTTGTAGGATAAAAATTCATTACTTATTTACCATGGAAAGGACTGCAGGATCAGAATTCAAAATAACATTCTGATTCCATAATTAAGTTTCTATATATATATATATACACACGTCTATATCACTTACATGAAACTTGAACATTTATTTCATTACTTGTTGATAAGCTTTATTATACCATTTGTACTGAAACTGTTGAAATGCTTATGAAACTTAAATCACCAAAGAAAAATTCAAATAGAACATTATGAACCAGTATGGAAATTCATAAAATAAGAGATTTTAATACAGGAACACATAACGATTGCAAAATCACCGAATTATTTATGTATTTGTAGGGATTCGAAAAATTTCAGATAATGACTCGTTAAGCTAACAAATCTCTGTATAGTGGGAAACAACTAGTAAGTACTTGAGATACTTAGTAATAAGCATGGTGTTCCTTCCTCACTCTTACACGGAAGGAAATACACAGAGGTCCCCCAACAAGGGGTAGTTGGTTATCATTTACATTGACCTGGAGTTATTTAATTTTACAGATTGTATAAATACACGCGGTTTACTGAGTGTCTTCAATAATTTGAATTATAGAAAGTTAGATAAACATGATAATTGACCATCACAAGTTTATCATTATACCTAGAAAATCCTATGTTTCTCTTAAGATACATTTTTCCTGTTTCCTATCGGGGAAACAATTGCCATAAACTATCACATCGAAGACAATGCATTGTTACTTGATAATTAGAAGTTTGCCTTAGGAAATAACACCCAGGGTGTTACCCACTAGCGGGTAACCACAAATATTTACCAACTCCTTCCAGGTTGATCCAACAAGTTTGGAGTGAAGAAACCAATAGTTGTGGGAGAAAAAGAACTATCAAATCATGATTTTGTTAAGTCTATAATACGTTTAACCCTTTCACCACTGTAGACCATAATGTACTCATCCAGATCAATGTATGGTAGAGTCTATTAAAGTTACATAGGGGTAAAAGGGTTAAGTATACTTTATTATACATAGTTTATCCTCTTACCCCATACAATATTCTTTTCTTTCTTTTTTTAGTGTACCTTAAAAAACATCTTGCTTTGGCTAAATATGAAATACTACAGTATTTATTTGAATGTCGCCATTAATGTATTGCAGTATTATACATAGTAAGTGCCCATGTATTACCTTGAAACAGGTGAAGGCAGTAAGTTATATAGCAAATGACCTTCGAGTAATAGAGTAACAGTGCTAAACTCAACTCCAACCAAGATGTCCCCATGTATTACCTTGAAACATGTTAGCAGTTAGTATAAGTAACATGGCTGATGTACTTCTAGTGATAAAGAGTAATGGAGCAAAAGTGAAGTCCAAACAGGATTTAACTCATTCACCCCTGAAGACACATTTGAACTCTTCCAATTCAAAGGTTGGAACAGCTAATCATAAAATTTCAGGGGTGAATGAGTTAATCTCCCCACAAATCCTTTGTTCCTATGTTTTGTTTAGGTCTCAATCCTGAAGAGCTGATTGGTTTATATATCGTGTTGTAACATTTTCACTGAGCTAGTAGAAAACACTGATGATAATCCTGGTTAACATTGACCAGATCACAATCCAACAAGTTGTCCAAAGGGAGGTAACTCTCCTAGCCTTAGAAAGACAAAGCACTTAAATATTTACCGATATGTACAAAAAAACACTTGTACAATGTAAATGCTAACAGGAGGGTTAAGGGCACATTACAGACTTTTGACACTAAAGCAAAACACATTTTGAAACAAATCCTAGCAGACAATAAATGGTTTGACATTTAGAAGAAGATGCTACGGAACACAAGGCTACATCATCATCAAGAATTTGACAAAAGCTTTTTCAAAGTCAATATGTTCTAATGTGGCGTTAACAGTCGTCAAACAAATCTATCAAGGATTTAAGATTTCTACCTCTTATACACAAGCAATCTTAAACTTTCACATCCCACACACTTTTACTCTCCTTTTCATAAAATGTGTGATCATATTTACAGCTAGACTATTGGGTTATTATGTATTGGGGGAAAAAGGCATTAATAAGTTGTGATACCTTGTGCCTAAATCTATTTTTTTTTGTATTATTCAATAAATTTTGTTTAAACTAAACACAAGCATGTAAAGAGTGTTTCCATCTGGCATCTGGACATATTAGATTGGGGTATAATTTTTTCAAAATACAAATCATGAGGCCAAATAAATCTTTATATTGCAGCGGAACTGGACTGGGTCTATTACCTGTGACCAAGTAGCTAAACTGGTTCAAAAGCATCTGTCTCAAGTTCAGAGGGTCCCGGCTTTGAACCCAGGTCTTAGCCTTGCATTTTTCCTCCCTCCTTTAACAAAGTCTTCCACCCCGAAGACACACGCAACTCTATACCACCTTCCGTTGGTATATTTTGTTGGGCGCCAAATGTCACAGGAGTAAAAAAAATGCACGGCCAGACAGGGGTTCTAACCCAGGATCCTTTGAACACTAGACAGACGCTCTAACCAGTTTAGTTACCTTTTCAAAATTTCTCCACTTACCTTTTGGATTCAGCAATGGCCATCATCTGGGACGTATCGGATTTGCTCCGTTGCCAATCTTTTTTGCGTAACACCCTTTTCACTTTAGATCCCGGCTTCTTATCCCTGGACGTATCACTTCCACCCTCCTTAGACATTGCTTTGGCAAGTACCTCCGAGTCGGATAAATACTCTGCATTATCTATCAGTAAATCATCGAGATTAAAGTCAGGCGACTTTGCTAGCAGTTGTTTAATGTCCAAAGGAGTAACATTTTGGACAGGAGTCCTCCCTGTGAAGGGAGTTCGGGAAGATTTAGAATCCCTTTCCCCAACAGAACGACTTCGTCTGTATTCTGCTGCTTTCTCCCCCGTTTTCTTCAACATTCGCCTGCTCCTACCCTTTTCCTTAGAGGAGCTATCATCTGATGACCCATGCTTGCGTTCTGTTGCTGTCACACTTTGAGACTTATCACCCTCTGAGGGCTTCTGGTACTTTCTTTCTGGTCCCCTCTCATGTAGCCTTGCCCTTTCTTCCATTTTTTTCTGAATTCTAGCCTCTAATTTTAACTTGGCATCCGTGGCTACTTGTCGCTCCGCACTCTTTCTTTCTCGACTACTACTGCGTTCTAACCTCCTAGAGGACATTGTCTTACTCTCTTCTTCATTCAGTGAAGAGGCAGATGAAGGTATAGATTGCTGTGTAGAAGAAGGTGTCTCAACCATTCCAGATGTCTTAGGTCCCTCTTTAGGTTTTGACAGAACGGCTGATGCCTCAACCATTTGAGGCTGTACATGAGAAGACCTAGTGTCCTTCCCTTTCTTAAATGAATCCATTGTTTTTGTCTCTATCTGCTTAGCTGAAACACTTACTGTTGTTGTTGATACAGCTTTAGCTTTGACAGGTACTTTCTCCTGTCCAGAATTAACAGATTTGTGAGAACCCTTTGAAGATTTTGTGATATCATCTGGTTCCGGCAAAACAGGTGAGACTTTGTCCTTGGCCTCTGTTGCCTCCAGTGAAGGTGTCTTCCGGTCAGAGGACCTCACCACCTCCTTGGCACTAGCTATCACCCTTTTGTCGGGGCTTCTCCTAGAGGCAAGGACCTTTTGCTCGTTCTTGGCTTCAGTAGATTTAACCTGCATCTGAGTTGTGGATACCATAGGCTTAACTGACGATGCCACTTGGTTGACTTCCAAGGCCTGAACAGATGCCACTGGTTTCACATCTTTGGCAGTAGACTGAACAGACACTACTGGTTTCACTTCTTTAGTAGTAGACTGGACAGACACTGCTGGTTTCACATCTTTAGTAGTAGACTGGACAGACACTGCTGGTTTCACATCTTTGGCAGTAGACTGTACAGACACTACTGGTTTCACATCTTTAGCAGTAGACTGGACAGACACTACTGGTTTCATGTCTTTGGCAGTAGAATGAACAGACATTGTTGGTTTCACGTCTTTGGCAGTAGACTGGACAGACACTACTGGTTTCACATCTTTAGCAGTAGACTGAACAGACACTACTGGTTTCACGTCTTTAGCTTTAGACTGAACAGACACTACTGGTTTCACATCTTTAGCTTTAGACTGAACAGACACTACTGGTTTCACGTCTTTAACTTTAGACTGGACAGACACTACTGGTTTCACATCTTTAGCTTTAGACTGGACAGACACTACTGGTTTCACATCTTTAACTTTAGACTGTACAGACACTACTGGTTTCACATCTTTAGCTTTAGACTGGACAGACACTACTGGTTTCACATCTTTAGCTTTAGACTGTACATACACTACTGGTTTCACATCTTTAGCTTTAGACTGGACAGACACTACTGGTTTCACATCTTTACCTTTAGACTGTACAGACACTACTGGTTTCACATCTTTAGCAGTAGACTGAACAGACACTACTGGTTTCACGTCTTTAACTTTAGACTGGACAGACACTAGTGGTTTCACATCTTTAGCTTTAGACTGGACAGACACTACTGGTTTCACATCTTTAGCAGTAGACTGAACAGACACTACTGGTTTCACGTCTTTGGCAGTAGACTGGACAGACATCGTTGGTTTCACGTCTTTGGCTTTAGACTGCACTGTCACTGGCTGCTGAACATTTCGTGTGGATGCAGTCTGTGGCTTTGAAGGTGGAATAACAGTTTGATCAGAAGCTTCTGATTTCACTTCCAAATTATTTGATTTACTAGTTACAAGTTGAGACTTAACTACTGTTGTTCCATCCTTGACGCGATCTGTCACTGGTTTCTGAGATCCATCCTTTGCGACAGAAATGTTCTGTTTATCCTGAGACACAGCCTCCTGTGTTACCTTAGATTGCACTGTTTTCACTTCCAATGCACTTTTCTGCGTTGGTATTTCCTGTTTTTTATCCAGTGATGATTGCCTCTGAACACTACTGGACAACGTAACTTTTCTCTCGGAGGGTTGGGGAGCTGTTTCGATTCCAGAAGCAGAAGACTCCTTCCCTGAATCTTCTGGCTTCTCCCCCAACATTTCCTGTATGCTCCTCACCGACGATCTCTGATACGGAGATTTCTTGGTAGACTGATCTGTTTTGGCTTTTTGTCCGTAACTTTTGACACTGTCCACGTTTTGTTGGACTGTTAGTGTGGAAGACCTCTTACTATCTTCCACTGTGTCCTTTTCACTTAATTTAACAGTGTGAGGCAGCATTTGTTTTGTAGCCACTGTTTCAGATTGTTGTGACATTGTTGGTTTTATAGCCACAGATTCGGATTTAGCTTTAGATGTATCTGTTAGGACAGCCTCAGCACCGCTTGCAGTAATCACAGTGGCTGGTGATGGCCCTGAAGATGAAGAAGATTGACCTGGAGAGTCAGTATCATCCTCACCATCCTTATCAAACAGCTGAGGATCTGGGGTACCTCCCAATGCAGCCGGAATATTAGGGAGCTGCCTCCTCCTCTTCAGTGGTTTGTCATCTTCAGTACTGTCTTGTTTCTCCAATTTTTCTTCTGGTTTTACAGCCAGAAGCTTCCCACTGTCGAACTGGGACTCTCCGTAAAGAAGACGCTGACGTCTAATCTCAAGGGAAGACAGCTCCTTTTCGGGAGGTCCAGCCTTCCTTTGTGCATCTTCTTCAGCTGTGTTGGAAATGTCATCTTCATTGAAACGTTCTCGAAATTTGGAAAATTTACTGGCAAGGTACGCTTTCCCGTCTTGTGTATCTCTTTCGGGGCTTGCTGTCAACCTTGGGGAGCCATCCCGCAGACTACTACATCGGGATATCATAGACGGGACAGTTTTTTGTGGGGAACTCTCTTTTACACTTCGCGACCTTGCCAGTGTTGAAATGTCCTCGTTGCTTCCATTATTTCGACTTGCAGCGGTGTGAAATAGCGATGGCACAATTTCTGACATTTTGATATCATCACTCTTTTTGTCGCTATCGCCGAATTTAGCAGCAATAAAGGCAAGCTGACGACGACGTTCATCTTTGTACAGAGCAATTCGTTCCATACGACTTAACTCAGCGCTGGACTGGTTATCCACTTCCTCTTCCTTTGTGATGCCATTTGAGGTGGAAACCGTTTCATCTTGACCTTTATCAAGCAGACTTGCAATATCCGTGGTCTTGGCCTTGATTTGGCCATATGGTCGATGTGCCTTGGGACCAGACTCAGTAACTTCCTGTGTCTTTTCTACTTCAGTTTCTGGTCTCTCATTTACCACATCTTCCTGCAAATGGCTGGACTTTGACCTAACATAATGTTTGATTTTTCTGGACTTCAAGTCACTTGGTTTGATGCAGCGCGCTTCCTCTAGACTTTTCATACTCTCATCATCCTTTGTTTGACCTTCAGATGTAATTTCACGATCAACTTTTGGTGCTGTTTCTGTGTTTACTTTTGTGGCTGATTTTGTATCTACTTTTGTTGCTGTTTTCATATCAACTTTTGGCGTAGTTTTTTGTTTTGATGAGGGTGTTCTGTCAAGATTTTGTGCATTTTTCTTGTCTGGTTGTTTAGTACTATTGTCCGACTTGAATGAATTTCTTGACGTTACGTCCTTGTTATATGCTATATTCGTCCTAACACTTACAGTCTCCTGCGAGGGTTTCGACTCTATGCCACTTTGAGACACGTTTGTACGAAGGCTTCTCTGTGTGACGTTGACGCCTTGATTATTTTTCGAATTTGTTGCAGAAATATCAACTGACGTAACTTTAGCAGTCACTGTCACATCAATATCGGAAGTTTTATCATCCAGTTTAGCTTTTTGTTCTTGTTTTTGTTTCACACTTTCTAACATTTTCAATCGGATTTTGTCCTTTTCCTGTAGTCTCTCTTTCAATCCTTTGTGTCGTTTGATTTCCGTACTCTTACGTTTTTCTCCTTCCCCAGATACTTCCTCTGTTGAAGAAACACTTGGGGATTTAACTTGTTCCCCTATTACAGTTGCTGCTTTGTCAGAAGAAACAGAAGATGTGGATAGCTTCTTTGAGAGTCTTTCGGCAGGCACAGGCCTTGGAGCTTCCGCAGTTGATTCGTTTTTGGCAGTAACACGCTCTTTATCCAATTGTTTACCCTGCTCCAGGCTTCTCTCTACCTTCTTACTTGTAATTTCAGAAGTTTTCAAAACATCCATATACTTTGATCGCATGTCATTAGATTCTCTCCCCTTAGGAACATCTTCAATTTTCTTCCTCTCTAAATATTTATCAGACATAATACTTCCAGTTTTCTGTTGATCGGCTTGCGAAGCGACTTTGGATGACCTCAGATCTGAAGAAGCAGTCGACTTTGTTCCGTAACTAGTTGAACCATACTCCCTTTCTCGTTCATCTCTGGAAGACAGTTTTCGTTCTGATGACTTTTGGTCAATGGAAGACAAAGTTGGCTTAACTGAATATTTATTATCTACAAAAACAGAGGAAGTGTCTGAAGAACTTGAAGCAGTCCTCAATTTTGCGTCCATGGACGATGTGGATGCCGACCTCATATCCAAGGAAGAGGAAGAAGACACTGATCGAGTATCTGATACAGACCTTGCACCGATACTCGAGTCAGAAGGATCTCTCGAGGGATATCTTTTTTCTGACACCATTCCTAAACGGAATCCATCTTTCTCGTCCCTTGAGGAGTGACTCCTACTGAGTGAACTTGATAGTTTGGGATCAGTCTGAGGTAAAATTTTGTCAGTTCCAAAATCGTGATCTATGGGTGCCCTAGCCGACTGAGACCTGTTCAGAGGCGAGATTATTCTTGAATCAGGAATAGTTGTCATTTCCTCTCTGCCACCTCTGGGAGAGGGTTTATAGGAATCTTGTCCAATTCTGGCTGCTATCCTTTGCTCCAGAGTTAATGGTTTACTATCAGATCCTAATCGTGACGACTTACCATCAGAATCCGATCCTAGCCTTGAAGTAGTTCTGTCAGTTAAGGCAGATGAGTCCTTCAACTCTCTGTCTGAATACCTCTTTTCTAAAGAAGAAAGAGGCGACTCCTGACTTTGAGTTGACCCAAACCTTGATGATGTTCTTGAAAATTCAGAATCCTTAATTCTATCAGCTTTGAAGGATAGCGGCGAAATTACACTTTCTCTTTTATCAGTTTTAATGTCTGTACTAGGAATCGGTGTTTCCTCTCTACTTCCTTCTTTTTCTAGTTCTTTTTTCCGTTTTGCCTCTGCATATTTTGTCCTCAAGAGGGGACTGTCCCTTTGAAGAAGAATTTTTTTCATAGCTTCAGCACTAAACATCCTTTTTCCCTCACTGCTGTCCAGTGAGGTACCCTCTTCCCCAGAGTCAACACTAGAACTTTTGGGAGGCATTTTTACATCCTTCAATCGCTGCAACCTATCTCTAGCTGTCTCTGTTTTACTTTCACTTTTGTCACCAATCCTACTTTCACTTTTCAATGAATATGCACTGTCTTTCTCCTGGTTTTCAATTTCTTCCTTTAGTTTTTCCCTTTCCTTCGATTTGTTTTCACTCATATCGAGAAAATCTCGCCGCCTTTGTTCCCGTTCGAGACGTCGCTTCCTCCAGATTGGCATCGTGTCCACCTCAGCATCAACTGTTCCTGTTTGTTCCATTACAACTGGATCAGCTTTAGCATCTCTTTCACTCTGTGACCTTTGAACCCCGCCCTTCGGAGATAAAAAACTCTGACCACTTGACCCTAACCTGTCCATTAATGCACTTTGAGATGGCTCAACTTTATCGGTCTTTGAAAGCGAAAGAGTTGCTTCATTTTCACTTATAGTGTCAGGTTTCTTACGCTGGTACTTGCGTTTTATTTCTGCTATTGGGTCCCTTTCCTCCGATTCCCTACGAGAAGAAGTTAAAGATCCACGGTCAGAATCTGATTTGTCCTCCTCGCCGTAGGAATCACGATATCTGCGATAAGATGCCTTGTACAATGCTAAGTCGTCATCCTTGTTGACGCCATGATTTTGACCTAATGGTGCATCCTGATCCTTGAACTTTGACCCCTGATATCGCCGCCGAACCCCAGGAGGGTCAGGATCCTCTTCCTTTGGTTTGTCTCTTAAAGTTACATCTGTTGATCTGTCAGAGTAGTCACTTCGGCCGTACCTGAAAAAACCACAGAAACAGAATCAAATTTAGATATTTGTGTTTACAGGAAAAATGACAAGCCTGATTTTGAAAGATATGGAAATGTTTTAATTATTGTTTTAAAGAAAAGTGTTCTGATATTCATCTGACCTGCCCTTGACTCATATGTAATAAACAATTGCAATGTGACAACACATACTAGTCATTCAACATGGAGTTAGGTCTTTTTCACTCAAATGTCAAACAATTTCAACTCTTGGTCTTTCATTGACACATCGCTGTCTAGATGACTTTCAACAGACACACTAATGTGTCAAATTGACCTTGAGCACAGACAAAGCTATTTGTATGTGCCGTGAGCAGAGAACACTAATGAGGGAAGGTGACCTTGAGAAGATAACACTACTGTCGGATGGTGACCTTGAGCAGGGAACACTATTGTGGGAAGGTGACCTTAAGCAGAGAACACTACTGTGGGAAGGTGACCTTGAGCAGGGAACACACTAATGAGGGAAGGTGACCTTGAGAAGATAACACTACTGTCGGATGGTGACCTTGAGCAGGGAACACTATTATGGGAAGGTGACCTTAAGCAGAGAACACTACTGTGGGAAGGTGACCTTGTACAGGTAACACTACTGTGGGAAGGTGACCTTGAACAGGGAACACGACTGTGGGAAGGTGACCTTGAGCAGGTAGCACTATTGTGGGAAGGGGACCTTGAGCAGGGAACACTATTGTGGGCAGGTGACCTTGAGCAGAGAACACTACTGTGGGAAGGAGACATTGAGCAGGTAACACCATTGTGGGAAGCTGACCTTGAGCAGGGAACACTACTGTGGGAAAGTGATATTGAGTAGAGAACACTACTGTGGGGAGGGGACTAGGGCAGAGAACACTACTGTGGGAAGGTGACATTGAGCAGGTAACACCATTGTGTGAAGGTGACCTTGAGCAGGGAACACTATTGTGGGAAGGGGATATTGAGTAGAGAACACTACTGTGGGGAGGTGACTAAAGCAGAGAACAGAGAACACCACTGTGGGAAGATGACCTTGAGCAGGGAACACTATTGTGGGAAGGTGACCTTAAGCAGAGAACACTACTGTGGGAAGGTGACATTGAGCAGGGAACACTATTGTGTGACCGTGACCTTGAGCAGAGAACACTACTGTTGGAAGGTGACCTTGAGCAGGGAACACTTCTGTGGGAAGGTGACTTGAGCAGAGAACACCACTGTGGGAAGATGACCTTGAGCAGGGAACACTATTGTGGGCAGGTGACCTTGAGCAGAGAACACTACTGTGGGAAGGTGACTTGAGCAGAGAACGCCACTGTGGGAAGGTGACCTTGAGCAGGTAACCCTATTGTGGGAAGGTGACCTTGAACAGGGAACATTATTGTGGGAAGGGGATATTGAGTAGAGAACACTACTGTGGGGAGGGGACTAGAGCAGAGAACACTACTGTGGGAGGTGACCTTGAGCAGGGAACACTACTGTGGGAAGGTGACTTGAGCAGAGAACGCCACTGTGGGAAGGTGACCTTGAGCAGGGCACACTACTGTGGGAAAGTGATATTGAGTAGAGAACACTATTGTGGAAAGATGATGTTGAGAAGAGAGAACACTACTGTGGGAAGGTGACATTGAGCAGGGAACACTACTGTGGGAAGGTGACCTTGTACAGGTAACACTACTGTGGGAAGGTGACCTTGAACAGGGAACATTATTGTGGGAAGGGGATATTGAGTAGAGAACACTACTGTGGGGAGGGGACTAGAGCAGAGAACACTACTGTGGGAGGTGACCTTGAGCAGGGAACACTACTCTGGGAAGGCGACCTTGAGCAGATAACACTATTGTGGGAAGGTGACCTTGAGGAGGGAACACTATTGTGGGAAGGTGATATTGAGTAGAGAACACTATTGTGGAAAGATGATGTTGAGAAGAGAGAACACTACTGTGGGAAGGTGACATTGAGCAGGTAACACCATTGTGTGAAGGTGACCTTGAGCAGGGAACACTACTGTGGGAAGGTGACTTGAGCAGAGAACACCACTGTGGGAAGGTGACCTTGAGCAGGTAACACTATTGTGGGAAGGTGACCTTGAACAGGGAACATTATTGTGGGAAGGTGATATTGAGTAGAGAACACTACTGTGGGGAGGTGACTAGAGCAGAGAACACTACTGTGGGAAGGTGACATTGAGCAGGTAACACCATTGTGGGAAGGTGACCTTGAGCAGGGAACACTACTGTGGGAAGGTGACCTTGAGCAGAGAACACCACTGTGGGAAGATGTCCTTGAGCAGGGAACTTTATTGTGTGAAGGTGACCTTGAGCAGAGAACACTACTGTGGGAAGGAGACTTGAGCAGGGAACACTACTGTGGGAAGGTGATATTGAGTAGAGAACACTATTGTGGAAAGATGATGTTGAGTAGAGAGAACACTACTGTGTGAAGGTGACATTGAGCAGGGAACACTATTGTGGGAAGGTGACCTTGAGCAGAGAACACTACTGTGGGAAGGTGACTTGAGCAGAGAACACCACTGTGGGAAGGTGACCTTGAGCAGGTAACACTATTGTTGGAAGGTGACCCTGAGCAGGGAACACTATTGTGGGAAGGTGATATTGAGTAGAGAACACTACTGTGGGGAGGTGACTAGAGCAGAGAACACTACTGTGGGAAGGTGACCTTGAGCAGGGAACACTACTGTGGGAAGGTGACCTTGAGCAGGTAACACTATTGTGGGAAGGTGACCTTGAGCAGGGAACACTATTGTGGGAAGGTGATATTGAGTAGAGAACACTACTGTGGGGAGGTGACTAAAGCAGAGAACATTACTGTGGGAAGGTGACTTGAGCAGAGAACACTTCTGTGGGAAGGTGACCTTGAGCAGAGAACACTACTGTTGGAAGGTGACTTGAGCAGGGAACACTTTTGTGGGAAGGTGATGAGTAGAGAACACTACTGTGGGAAGGTGACCTTGAGCAGAAAACACTACTGTGGGAAGGTGACTTGAGCAGAGAACACTTCTGTGGGAAGGTGATGTTGAGTAGAGAACACTATTGTGGAAAGATGATGTTGAGAAGAGAGAACACTACTGTGGAAGGTGACCTTGAGCAGGGGACACTACTGTGGGAAGGAGACTTGAGCAGAGAACACTACCGTTGGAAGGTGAAATGAGCAGAGAAAACTACTGTGGGAAGGTTACTTGAGCAGGGACACATCATTGTGTCAAGGTGACCTTTACAAAGACACATCATTGTGTCAAAGTGACCTTTACAAAGACACATTATTGTGTCAAAGTGACCTTTACAAAGACACATCATTGTGTCAAAGTGACCTTTACAAAGACACATCATTGTGTCAAAGTGACCTTTACAAAGACACATTATTGTGTCAAAGTGACCTTTACAAAGACACATTATTGTGTCAAAGTGACCTTTACAAAGACACATCAGTAGAGAACACTACTGTGGCAAGGTGACCTTGAGCAGGGAAAACTACTGTGGGAAGGTGAAATGAGCAGAGAAAACTACTGTGGGAAGGTTGCTTGAGCAGGGACACATCATGAACACGACTGTGGGAAGGTG
The DNA here is from genome assembly GCF_002113885.1 of Mizuhopecten yessoensis. Lineage (NCBI taxonomy): Eukaryota > Metazoa > Mollusca > Bivalvia > Pectinida > Pectinidae > Mizuhopecten > Mizuhopecten yessoensis. The sequence goes on from NW_018405619.1 coordinate 930,131, forward strand.
ACCTTGAGCAGGGAACACTACTGTGGGAAGGTTACTTGAGCAGGGACACATCATTGTGTCAAGGTGACCTTTACAAAGACACATCATTGTGTCAAAGTGACCTTTACAAAGACACATCATTGTGTCAAAGAAAAAAAGTATTCACTGAACCATATCATCTAATGATAATTACATCAGCAAGAAACTACATAGCTTCACACAGTGGAGAAATATTTTTACAGATAACATTGCATATTGATGATGAATTTCAATGAATAACAATTCAACTTGCATCAAGATTCTCTTCAAAAATGTGTCAAGTGAAATGAATTTCTATTGGATTAAGGTTTGATACAATCTGTATACATTAGAAAATCTAACGAGGATTTAAACAATAAAATACTGAACATTAATTCAAGTATGTCAGCCATATTAATTGAAATATCGTAAATCAATTCAGAACTCTTCAACTTGTGAGGTAGAGATGTATACTTTATTTAAATACGACATTGTTGTGTATACATTTGAACTTATTGCTATGCACTAAACGACTCATGTTATGTTTGATATCATTCTGTCATCGAGCAATCAAACAGAAAGATGACCAAAAAAACCTTGTAAGTGCTTTCATATGTTAATTGCCCGTAATTTAATGTTGACATCAAGTCAAGTTTTATGGCTGTAATAAAGTTTTACAGTGATTTCCTTTCCTGTACTATTTGTATACATCTCATGTCAGCAGGCTTATCTCCAGATCTATCCTAACAGTACCCTCCTCCTGGTAGGGCACGGCTTTAAAAACATCTACATAGGGTCGAATACAATTAACCTACTGATCAACATCAGAGTGAATGTTAAGGTCAATTATACTGTGTGATCAGACTTGTTCAAAATTTTGAAATTTAATCCTGTTTTTTCCAAATATGAAAAGGATTTCAATAAAATCAAGAGGCCAAAAGGGTCTGAAATTTTCACAAGTATTTATAGTGTGTATCTGTATGAGAAACAAGACACAGTCCTTGGTTCAGTTTATGCTAAATGCTGAAAGCTAAAAAACATACACATTTTTTTTAAAAATAAATTAAGAAGTGTTTTAGAAAATGGACAACCAGATATGCTAAGTGATTACTAGCTTTTACAAGTGACTATGGAAATGACCTTTTATAGACATAACTATTTCTCTTTTCTCCGACACATACACCAGCAAAAGAAAAGCAATAGTTATCCCCAATCTTTATTCATTTTAAGCAAAAGGCCTTAGAAGCCTGTATCGTTTCTTTGTTCTAACATTGGTGTTAAATGTAGGTTTATTTTCACTCTTTCACTACTTTAGACCATAATGGACCCATCGCAAGAAATACATGGTAGAGTTTATTAAAGTTACATGGGGGTGAAAAGGTTAACAAAAATAACAATTCATGTCCAACTTACAAACCAATTATCATGACCTTGAGCACAGTGGTTCTTGAAAATATGTCATTTTAAATTTCAACCTATCTAGCCTCTATGACCTTCAATATGGGTCTTCGTCATTCACTTACACAGAAGAAAATATGTCATTTGAAATTTCAACCTATCTAGCCTCTATGACCTTCAATATGGGTCTTCGTCATTCACTTACACAGAAGAAAATATGTCATTTGAAATTTCAACCTATCTAGCCTCTATGACCTTCAATATGGGTCTTCGTCATTCACTTACACAGAAGAAAATATGTCATTTGAAATTTCAACCTATCTAGCCTCTATGACCTTCAATATGGGTCTTCGTCATTCACTTACACAGAAGAAAATATGTCATTTGAAATTTCAACCTATCTAGCCTCTATGACCTTCAATATGGGTCTTCGTCATTCACTTACACAGAAGAAAATATGTCATTTGAAATTTCAACCTATCTAGCCTCTATGACCTTCAATATGGGTCTTCGTCATTCACTTACACAGAAGAAAATATGTCATTTGAAATTTCAACCTATCTAGCCTCTATGACCTTCAATATGGGTCTTCGTCATTCACTTACACAGAAGAAAATATGTCATTTGAAATTTCAACCTATCTAGCCTCTATGACCTTCAATATGGGTCTTCGTCATTCACTTACACAGAAGAAAATATGTCATTTTAAATTTCAACCTATCTAGCCTCTATGACCTTCAATATGGGTCTTCGTCATTCACTTACACAGACTTGCCAGTTGCAAGTCCTTTTTGTAAAGCAAGCTGATGGTTAAATACATTGACCCTGAACCTCATGGTTCTTCAGAAGAAACCGTTTTTGTAGATTTAAGAACAGGCTGTTTAGAGCAGTCAGTGGCTCAAGGTTGTTTTTTTAATAAACTTGACAGTGTTCCACTTTATTAAGTACAGACATAAAATCCAGACCCCACACCTCATGGATCTCAAGAAGAAGTCATTGAAGAAAAACTTTATTCCAGCTGATGATTGCTATATGAGCTCTTATAAGGTACTACTGGCCAAGTAAGTGAAAATAAAACAGTCTTTTATTAATTAATTTTCTGTTATGAATAACAAATTTTCAAACTAAATTGAGTGATAAATATGGCATTAAACACTGAAATTTTAGTATCTGATTGCTTGCAATTTAATATCACACCTAACAAATGGTGACATGCTTATTAGGAAGGCATTGGAGTGTAATTATTTGACATAAAACACACTGATTAGAAATATTTGACACCTATATGCATAATTGCAGTGTGTATAGAAAACTTTACTAAAAACTGAAGTGCTTGATTTTACAGATTAAAAAAAAAAAGCACTTTAATTACCTCAACGATGAGCTGTACCCTAGATCTGAGCTCCCCGTACGTGGGCTAATGTATCCGCGCGAGTCGTAACTGGACGGGCCTGACGTGTCATAACTCCTCCCACTATCCAGACCACGCCCACTGTCGTAGCCCTGCCCACTTTCCAGATTACAGTCTGTTCCATACTGACGACTCAAGTCGCTACCATAACTCCCAGTTGATGAGGAGGTGTCATATCTAGAGGACGCTCCAAGGTCACGTGACCTTGACCCGACATCATATGACCTTGATGATGAATCGTAGTTGCGTGGGGTGTAGCTGCTGTCATATGATCGGCCATATCGTGACATTGCGTTGTATGTGGATAGACCACTGCTGTAGCTGCCTAGAGCTGGCCCTGAAACAAACATTGAACTGACCATGTAAGCATTTAACTTCAAGATAACCAACACTTCACTAACCATGATAACAAGCATTTATTTAAAAAGCCAATGATATCAAAGTAATTTCATGAAAACCTTACAACAGTTTTCTTCTACAACTCATAACGAGTGTCCAATCAATTTTGTATTCTCTCCACACAAGTGGCCACGTGTAGTTTGACTGTATTTTACCTGTATATCCATTGCTGGGGAGAGTAAATGTGTAGTTTGACTGTATTTTACCTGTATATCCATTGCTGGTGAGAGTAAATGTGTAGTTTGCCTGTATTTTACCTGTATTTCCATTGCTGGGGAGGGGAAATGTGTAGTTTGACTGTAGTTTGACTGTATTTTACGTGTGTATCCAATGCTGGGGAGGGTAAATGTCTAGTTTGACAGTATTTTACGTGTGTATCTATTGCTGGGGATGGTAAATGTGTAGTTTGACTGTATTTTTCCTGTGTATCCATTGCTGGGGAGAGTAAATGTGTAGTTTGACAGTATTTTACCTGTGTATATCCATTGCTTGGGGAACGTAAATGTGTAGTTTGACTGTATTTTACCTGTGTATCCATTGCTGGGGAGGGTAAATGTTTAGTTTGACAGTATTTTACCTGTATATCCATTGCTTGGGGAGGGTAAATGTGTAGTTTGACTGTATTGTACCTGTGTATCCATTGCTTGGGAGGGTAAATGTGTAGTTTGACAGTATTTTACCTGTTTATATCCATTGCTTGGGGAGCGTAAATGTGTAGTTTGACTGTATTTTACCTGTGTATTCATTGCTGGGGAGGGTAAATGTGTAGTTTGACTGTATTGTACCTGTGTATCCATTGCTTGGGAGGGTAAATGTGTAGGTTGACAGTATTTTACCTGTGTATCCATTGCTGGGGAGGGTAAATATGTAGTTTGACTGTATTTTACCTGTATATCCATTGATGGGGAGGGAAAATGTGTAGTTTGACTGTATTTTACCTGTGTATTCATTGCTGGGGAGGGTAAATGTGTAGTTTGACAGTTTTTTACCTGTATATCCATTGCTGGGGAGGGTAAATGTGTAGTTTGACTGTATTGTACCTGTGTATCCATTGCTTGGGAGGGTAAATGTGTAGGTTGACAGTATTTTACCTGTGTATCCATTGCTGGGGAGGGGAAATGTGTAGTTTGACTGTATTTTACGTGTGTATCTATTGCTGGGGAGGGTAAATGTGTAGTTTGACTGTATTGTACCTGTGTATCCATTGCTTGGGAGGGTAAATGTGTAGGTTGACAGTATTTTACCTGTGTATCCATTGCTGGGGAGGGGAAATGTGTAGTTTGACAGTATTTTACCTGTATATCCATTGCTGGGGAGGGTAAATGTGTAGTTACTGTACCCAGTGCCATAGCTACCTAGACCAGAACTTCCACCATAGCCTCGTCTACCTGTAACATACAAATATAAACACATGTAAATTACCCTTGTCACACCTGTATATACACATCACATTGTCACACCTGTTTGAAACTTTTACACCTATATACTTTGGTCACATTTTCACATCTGCAACAAAATTACATTTTTACCTGTAGGTCACTTGTCCCATCTATAACACAATTAAATTTACAACTATAAGTCACTTGTCACACCTGTAACACAATTAAATTTACACCTGTATGTCACTTGTCACACCTGTTACAAAATTAAATTTACACCTGTATGTCACATGTCACACCTGTAACACAATTAAATCTATACCTGTCTGCCATATGTCACACCTGAACACAATTATACTTTTCACCTATAAGTCACTTGTCACACCTGTAACAATTAAATTTACATCTATAAGTCACTTGTCACACCTGTAACACAATTAAATTTACACCTGTATGTCACTTGTCACACCTGTTACAAAATTAAATTTACACCTGTATGTCACATGTCACACCTGTAACATAATTAAATTTACACCTATAAGTCATTTGTCACACCTGTAACATAATTAAATTTACACCTACAGATGTATAAGTCACTTGTCACACCTGTAACACAATCAAATTTACACCTGTATGTTACTTGTCACACCTGTTACAAAATTTAATTTACATCTGTATGTCTCATATGTAACACAATAAAAAATTACACCTGCATATCACTTGTCACACCTATAGCACAGTTAGATTTACACCTGTATGTCACATGTCACACCTGTAACACAATTAAATCAACACCAGAATGTCACAGGTCACACCTATAACACATTTAAATTTACACCTGAATATCACATGTCACACCTGTAACACAATTAAATTTACACCTGTAAGTCACTTTTCACATCTGTAATAAAAGCACAATTACACTCTTCTATTATAATGTCATTATACCCTGAACACAAGAACAATTTCACCTGTAGGTCACGTGTTGTTATAAGCTACATTACAAGTACACCTGTAGGTCACGTGTTGTTATAAGCTACATGACAAGTACACCTGTAGGTCACGTGTTGTTATAAGCTACATTACAAGTACACCTGTAGGTCACGTGTTGTTATAAGCTACATTA